>NC_057719.1:44525003-44537689 GCF_004010195.1 Chiloscyllium plagiosum
TAGATAGGGTGGACAGGGAGAGCCTTTTTCCAAGTATGGTGATGGCGAGCACGAGGGGGCATAGCTTTAAATTGAAGGGTGATAGATATAGGACAGATGTCAGAGGTAGTTTCTTTACTCAGGGAGTAGTAAGGGTATGGAATGCTTTGCCTGCAATGGTAGTAGATTCACCAACTTTAAGTACATTTATGTCGTCATTGGATAAGCATATGGGCGTACATGGAATAGTGCAGATTAGATGGGCTTCAGATTGATATGACAGGTCAGTGCAACATCGAGGGCGAAGGGCCTGTACTGTGCTGTAATGTTCTATGTTCTATGTTCTATAACCAAACCCAGTGTTGCAGAATGTGAAAATCCAGTGCTGTTGCTCCATGCTTTCCTCTAGAGCCTTGGGACTCAGTCTGTGTATTTCCCTGAATGATGGATGTTTATCTCCAGCAGGCTATTTTACCAAATGTGACAATGATGTATTTGTTATCTCTCAATACTAAGAACCAGGACATGGATATCATGGTATTGAGGAATTCAACAGTCATTTATTGCAACTAACCATTATGGACAAACACTACATCTCAGTGCAGTTTTGGTAGTTCTCTATCTGCTCATTGGTCATGTATCTCTTTCATTCTGCTCTGTCTTTGAAGAAGAATGTCTCAGAATGGGTGGCCAAATAATTGCTTTGCAAGGTCAATCACACATGCCTTCTGAGCATAAGTTGTGCTGGAAATGGTAATCTATTCTGCAATTGTGTTGCATGAAAATGCAACAATGTGACGGAAAGCCCTCGTTTGGTTGTTCAACACTGAATGAACATTGAATTGATCATATATAGCATGTATCTTATCAGGACATAATGGGAAATGATGTGATATGGCTCACTTTGAACTTAGTACACAGGTCTTGAAATTCGCAATGAACTGTGGTCTATTGTCCACCATTATCTTTGTCTGGGTACTGAATAAACTGTGCTCATTGCATTAATAATGGTTACACTTGTGATGTTGCTAATTTGTGAAGAATGGGAAATTTAGAGAATTAATCCATTGTAAGATATAATCTTCCCCATGGATGTGACTAGATCTGTTGCACTTTTGTCCAATGAATGGATGGAACATCATGAGTATCTTGATCCATGTGTGATTGGGTAATCTGCTCAATGTGTTAGACATAAACATCCTGGAACCTGACTTACATTCACTTCAAAGTCACATCCTTGGAAATTGTTGAAAGATTTAACTGTGTCATGTTGGCCTGTTCTGCCACAGGCATGGCATGGCACAGATATCTGTATCAAGATCTGTGGAAGTTGACACAGTCATAGGGGCCATGCCTCAGGTAAGGGGTGAGGTTGAGAAGGTAGGGCCTTTACACTGGCAGGAATTGAACTAGTGCTGCCACTGTCACTCTGCATTTGTAAACCAGCCATTCCCTATATACCTGCAGACCTAGTACTTCTGTACTGTGGTATCTGTAAGGTAGAAGGCTTTATGAAGCCAAGATTAACTTGTGTATTGGGTCTGCAATGTGACTCTGTCAATGGAATTAATTATCCATTACACCATGTGAGTTGTTCTCTCATGAGTTCTATCATGAAGCAACATTTGCTGTGATTATGTCTTTGAGGTTGAATAATGATAATACGTTGACACTAATTCTCATATCAAAATTATCTTTTGGGTGAGTTGTCTTGTATTTTCAGGACTTATGATTTTGCAAAGCTTTTTAAAGGTTGTATAATGTTGATATGGTATTTGAGGTAACAGTATGGAAAGCTTGGTTATTTTCTAAAATTTGCCTTTTGTTTGGTTGACTCAGAAACTCTTAAATCAGATTGTGTTTGTGCACCTTCTAAACATTTTCCTTGTTGCCAGTACTGTGGTGTTGCACCATATAGTTGGTCACCTGTGTATTTTTCTAGAGCCAGACTCCACCTTTGGAACTGAATCCCTTGCATAATATGTCTCAGTGTTCCTTAAGAGGGTACAATTTAAAAATAAGGGGCATGCCATTTAGGACTGAGATAAGAAAAAATGTTTTTAGTCAGAGTATCATAAATCTTTGGAATTCTCGACCCTGGAGGACTATGGAAATTCACTGAGTTTCTCCTACAGTTGCTCGTCAGAAATGTCACACTCATGCCCTTTGTGTTGGCATCTTCCGACAAACTGGTCAATATACTCTTGATACTGCTGTCTGTGTGACTGACTTGGAGTTAGTTATGACAGACTTGTTAATCCTGAAGTTATTTCTCGCCATGAGTTTAATTTTGTAAGCTATCCAGTTGTTTTCTGGATCTTTCAAATGTACACGAAGACCAGATCTGTTAATTCTGCAACCCTCCTCACCAATGGCAAGGCAATATTTTTGGAGCTCTTCTCTCAGAATCAATTATTACTTCAGCTGTAATAAAGAACTGCGTATGTTGCTTGAATATCTGTAATCAGTGGATGGCCAAGTCATAATTAAGTATTTGCCTACGTTCTCCTTGCAGGTCTTTGTTTTTGTTTTAAGAGGTCAAGTGCAGTGTTTGTTTATTCCTTTTACTGGTTTTGCTTTTCTCTCCTTTTATTTTTGCCTTTTTTCTTCTATTTGCTTTTATTTATTTCCTCTGTTACTTCTCCTTTATACATTCCATTAAGACTACCTTTTAAAGACTACTTGCTTGAAATTTAAGAATTGCAGGCTTATTTTTGCAGGTTTCTGCCTGTAGATGACATTAATGTCAAAATGGGAATGATGATGTCAAATGTATATTCCTATTTTTACATCGATGTGGAGAAAGGAAATGGTGGAAATCACCAAGGTTCAGACACAGGGGAAGCTTTTAAAAGATTAAATCACTTTTTCATGTTCTTAAAGCTATATTTTGCTTCAGGAATCGTTTGGAGTGATGTGGTCAGGAATATTTAATTGCAAAATTTAAAATTGGATCAACAGGTTTTCAGGGCTTTTTTATAGTGAGGGATGGTAGAATGCTCACTGTGTAGCCTTTAGCTTTGCTTGCATTTGTAACTTAAGCCTTTTTAACTTTTAAGTAAAGGAACTCTTTGAAACTTCTTCTATCTGAAAAGAACTTAGAGTTTTATTCAAACAAAACTTCTGGCTGATCATTGCAGATCTGTAAAGCTGTCTGTATTCAGAGAAACTGATTCTGCTGATTGGTGAATTATCTGATGTTCACAACTGTTGGTCAGTTGGTCTTCAATTAGTTTTCCAATTATTAGTCAAGGTGATCTTAGTTTTTTTTAAAAGAGATGGCCACCTTTGCTCACAATGGATGGGTTTTGACTCCAGCAGGGCATTCTACCTAATGTGGCAATGCTTTTTTTTTCCCATAACAACACATATTGTACTGTCGAAGAATCCAACATATTTATTGCTCCAAACTATTGTATATAAACATTACATTCACAGGAAAATCAGTATCAAACTTTTAGAGTCAACCGATCAGCATGCTTTTAGTAATGTGTCATGTTTCAAGTGATTCCATAGTCAGATTCAATTGGGATGTGAGAATTTTAGGTCCTCAAGTCACATGCTACAATACATTGATGATATTAGGGACACATCTCCAAAACATACACTGACATACTGATCATGAGACTTAAAACAACATGCTATGAGAAGGAGCAACAAAGCCTGGGACACTTCCGAGATAAAGAATGTTGGAAGTGAAGTTCTAACACGATGATTTGCTTTCTACATGGTAAATGATTCCATGATCTTATTGCACAGGGTCTACAAACTTGTAATATTAATAAACTTTGTTCAATTTCTCCTCATCATCTGCTGTGACTCAATGGAACACTTTGTGAAAAACAACAGTATGAACTATTGATGATCAGGAGATCCACCAACCTTACCATCACGCACCTCCCTTCAACAATCCCTTTGGTTAATGAACTTCACAGCTATTTTTGCTGTTTATGCACCTATCCTAAGACAGTGGCTGTAGTACCTGGTCATAGTCAATAATATTCCTCTATCATTTTTCTTCTCAGCTCTAGCCTTATGATTTGAGTTCAATGACTCCGTAGGCAAGTGTCTGCAGTCACTATTAGGCAATAAGCATATTCTGATCCACTTCTTCTGGCTGTCTTGTAGTCTGCAAGCCACCCATTGCTAATTTCTTACTTACAATATCTATAATACTCCTTACCCAGCCACTCCACCCATTTAGATGAATGTAAGTTAGCTAATGCGTGGGAATAAGAAAGCAAGTGAGGTAGGAGTTACATCAAAAGTGTTGAGGGAGGTATACATTGATTAGGATAGCACAGCCAAAGCTCAGTGTTTTTCCAACAGCTTTATTTTAACATTCTTATCGTTGATTTTAAATCTCTCCATGGATTTTCCCCTCACCTTTGTAATCTCCTCCAGCCTTACAATCCTCTGAAATGATTGTACTCCTCCAATTTTGGTGTTTTGATTTTAATTGCTTTGCAATGGTAGCCTTACCTTTAGTAGCCAAAGCCATAAGCTTTGGAATTCCCTTCTTAAACCTCTTCAAATGCCATCTAGACATATCTGATTTGCTAAAGAGTTTTGGTAAATTGCATTGCTTTTCACTCCTCTGTAAAAGAATAAAAGTTCTGTTTTCTTGATTATTCAAAGTTATGAGAAGAGGTTTTCTCTTTGTTTGAATTATTGATAGTGGGCAAGACAGCACGTCTGGTTGGCTGGCCTTCACACTGACCCCAGAGTCTTTGTGGGTCAGCTTAATGACAATAATAAAAAAGCTTTCCAGCTGGGTTGCTGCCTTTGATTGAGAGACAGTGGAATTGAAAGGAAGTTAGTATGCTGCTGCAATGACAGTCATTAACAAAGAAATATGTACAATTCGAAATCTGTACAGTATGTTTGAGAAGCTCACCAAAGTGCAGGGTATCTTACTTTTTGAAAAGTTTGGTTGAATTCCTGTCTAATATTAGAAAGAATAGAGAGATGCTCTTGAGAATGAATAAAGAAATAATCAAGCACTGTGACAAGGTGGTCTTGGCAATAATTGCTGCTCCTACCACTCTACTCATGACAAAGCATTGTTGTGAATAGTTTAATTACCTCACCAGTTCATGCAGGAAATGGAACCATACTTAATAATAACACTGTAATAAAATCTGACACAACCATCTTTTCCTCGCTGTATTATAGTGCTATTAATGTCCAGATGGCGTCAAAGGACTCTTAACTCACCAGTTTCATATATGGAGACTACTAAAAGTGAATTGTATTATGTGTTTTCTAGTCTCATTTTTTGCTTGTTTTGACACTTGGGTTAATTTTGTCTCATGGTATCCACAGGATTTTCATTCTCTTTTTATTCTTCCTATTCTAGATGCCTACTTTTTCTCCTCTGTTTGGTGTACAAGACAAGAAGATACTGAGGAGGATGTCAAACATTCAGCAGACCCTTTAATTTCACTCTGTCAACATATCAGTACACATGCCATCATTCACTGTCTCTGGCTCAAACTGACTAGTGGTCTTTAACCTGAGGGGCAGTAAATGGTGGTTTGTGAGATGATGATGCACAGAACTTCAGGTAGTTGGAGAAGCTACATCAGAAACTGAGGTGGATAGTCAGGAAAATCAGGTGGTATTATTCTGGGCAAAGTATAGAAGAAACTTACTAGCCATCATGAATTGGAGTCTTGTAAATTTATGGTCTACCTATCTTGGGAGATCCCTTACTAATTATTGCATTGGTTTTAAAGGAAACCTAAAGTCATATGGCTGACAAACCCTTGTTTCAAATAGGTCAGTGCTTCTAATAAAAGAGGAAGCATAAAAAGCATGTTAAACATTCATAAACAGTGATCCTACAATATAAATATCATGACAGTTCAGTAAATTTCAACAGTTAGCAGCTACAAATGTCCATAACTTGCTCTTAATTAAATCCAAATATAGTTAGATTAACAAATCATGATGTTAGTAATTTATGAGAAATAAACTGCCTTCTATATCAAACAGTTGCTCGTTGAATGGGGTATCTGCCATTTATGTAAATTCATGTATATAAAATTTGATATGCCAATTCTGGTTGGAATAATGAGTAGATGGATTGCCCATGAGAATCACATAACAAATTTTGGCAAGCTTTTCAAGTATAGTTGATTGCAAAGTATTTTGATATAAATTTATTAACTCAAAAACCTTTTGAGAAATGTTTTAATGATCTGCACTGTAAGTAAATGCTAAATAATAAGTTACCCTTTTTCATAAGTTATGAATGAAATTGATTCAGATTTTCTCCTTAGGATAATGAGATAAGTGCTCTTTGCATAAAAACATAAATGGTCTACAGTAAATAGCAGCATGAGTACTTAGTGGTGTAGACTGTAAGCTTTTTCCCTTTGAGCGGCCTCAATTTGAGTCTACAATTTGGGAAGAGGGGAGGCTTTCTGTGGAATATTTTGATAAAATGTGGAACTAAACAAAGATTAAATATGGCAGGTGGCTGGCTCCTTTTTAGAGCTATGTGATATTTGTTAAAGTTAAAACTTGTGTTTCAATACTACTTTAAGTTGAAGACTGCATAAGCTAAATTTTATCTCCAATGTTATTTAATACAGAATTTACTAAAATTTAAATTATTGCAGATGTTCTGAGGTATAGCAGCCTGTGTAGCCAATCAGCATATTGCAATAGATAGATATTGGTACAAATGATTTAATGCATTAATACTCACATTTCCTTCCCAAGAAGAAGAACATGGGAAACATTTTCCAAATGGTAAGCTGTACTGATATTATACTGTTAAAAATTAATTCTGCAGTTTGCTGGTGAGGAGAAAAAATTACTTGAGGGTTTCTGGGAAAGTCAATTTTCCTACTGGAATAATGTTTAGAATAAATCGTGTGTAAAATAGATGCAATTAGCTGGACTGTAAACTAGTTTAACTTGCAAATCTAATCTCAATCTGCACCGTTAATGCATTGAAACAGTGAAGAATTTCATTCCCTGCACAATTGTCACTGAAAGGAAAATTGTGTGAAGATTCAGATTGTATGAAGATATGATCAGATAACCGATGCCGTTATTGACTGAGAAACATAAATTGAGAAGAACATTCGGGATGTTTAGATTAGATTACTTACAGTGTGGAAACAGGCCCTTCGGCCCAACAAGTCCACACTGCCCCGCCGAAGCGCAACCCACCCATACCCCTACATCTACCCCTTACCTAAAACTACGGGCAATTTAGCATGGCCAATTCACCTGACCTGCACATCTTTGGACTGTGGGAGGAAACCGGAGCACCCGGAGGAAACCCACGCAGACACGGGGAGAATGTGCAAACTCCACACAGTCAGTCGTCTGAGGCGGGAATTGAACCCGGGTCTCTGGCGCTGTGAGGCAGCAGTGCTAACCACTGTGCCACTGTGCCGCTCACCAATGATGGAATTAGAGAATTTACAGACAGAAGGAAGCCATTCAACCCAATGTGTGTGTCACTTTTTGAAAGAGTGATCCAGTTTGGATCCGAGTATTTTTTTCACATAAACCTTACAGTTAGTCTTCTTCACATATCTTGAGTACTTTCTATTTTTATCTTAGATTTGTATTGTTCATGGGATTTTGCTTTTGTATTGGATAATTTGCAACTATTTTGCTTCCAGGAGTGCCACTCTCCCTAATGTGTTTTCCATTTCTTTTCATTCCCTTGTTCATGTTTACACATTCATTCCTTTTTGTTTCCCTTCTTGTGTTTGATCAGGTATCTTCCAAAATCCCCTTCTTTAGGCACATCTCCTTTTTTCATAACTCTTTCTAGCTCTGACTTATTTTATGTAGATTCCAATCAAGTTTCATCTTACATGAAAATAAAACAAAACTGCAAAGGAACACCACTGCGTTCCTTCGCCAACATTTCTGTCACAGATTTGCTGCAGCGTTCCAGCGAGCCTCAGTACATCCTTGAAGAACAACACCTCATTTTCTATTTGGAGACCCTGCAGTCTCTAAGGCTCAGCACTGAGTTCAATAACTTTAGAGCCTGGTTCCATTCTTCCATGTTTTTTGACCCACCCAGACCTGTTATGATGTGGGTTGCTTTTTAGTACAGTCACCCATTCCCATGTACTCCTAGGCTCTTTATCACATTGTATGGTTTGCATTCAGCAGAGCTAACCAATTTTCTCTCTTAGCATGTATTATCACTTATTCAGCTTTTCTTCTATCTTGGCAGCTATCCATAATCTCCTGTTTACTTACTCCTTTTGTATCCTTCTCTCTGGCCTCCATCTCCACCTGTCCGGTCACCTCTACCCTTACCCCAAACTTCCCCTTTCAGATTCAGCATAAATATCACATTTTCCTAGCTACTAACAATTCTGGACTTGAAACATTCAATCTGCTTTCTTCCTACAGATGCTGGCAGACCTGCTGAGTTTCTCAAAAATGTTGGTTTTATTTTTGTTTCATCTTATATGTTTTGAAATCAGGAGAAAGGGAGGACTGCAGATGCTGGAGATCAGAGTCAAAAAGTGCAGTGGTGGAAAAGCACAGCCGGTCAGGCAGCATCCGAGGAGCAGGAGAGTTATGTTTTGAGCATGAGGACTGAGGGCCCAGGATTATAGGTATCTCCTAGCCATTCAGAATCCCTCAAATTGTTGATCTCCTGAGATCCACTTTTGATGCCATGCATCACCACATGCATACTCTTTAAAAAAAGTCAGTTTTTCTCACTCATTTTTTGTGGACATGCCACAAGATCCACAGCTACTGGGACAGCGTAACGAATGCCTTGGCAAAGATCTTGGGAACTGAGATTTGGTTGGATCCAGTGTCTCTCCTTTTGGGTTTTCTAAATTTTCTCTCTCTAGATGCACATGGGAAGGAACTGTTTACTCTTTTTGTGTGAGGAGAAACATTTTAGTGAGCTGGATATCGGAAAGTCCCTCAGGACTCTTGAACTGGCATAGGATAGTTATGGAACACATTGCCCTGGACCTCCTTATGAATATGGTACACCAGAAAACTGAATTGTTTTATAGAACATGGATGCCCTTCTTGAATTATATCGATGTAAATACATTGGCCATATTGTCTAGGGCCATTGTCTGGCCATTAGGATGATGTCTGTCGGTTCGGCGACCCCTGGGAGGAAGAAGCCCACATAAATACAGGTCTACTCACTAATGCTCCCATCGATTGCAAGCTGTGATGAGAGTGCTTTGAGTGTTGTAACTTTATTGAATGTAAATTAAGCTATCTTGTTATAACTTGGTACAATTCTATTTTGAATGTTTATTTATTTTTTGTTAGGTTTTTACTGTACTGCAGTTTTTTTATATATAGAGCTTTTTTCTTTTATATCCTCTTTTGTGTTTTGGTAGTTTGTAGAGATTAGAATTCCAATAGTATGGAAACAGGCCCTTCAGCCCAACAAGTCCACACTGGCGAGTAACCCATCCAGACCCATTTCCCTCTGAGTAATGCACCTTGTGCTATGGGCAATTTAGCATGGCCAATTCGCCTAACCTGCACATCTTTGGACCGTGGGAGAAAACCAGAGCAAACCCATGCAGACACAGGGAGAATGTGCAAGCTCCACACAGAGAGTCACCCAAGGCTAGAAACAACCTGGGACCCTAGTGCTGTGAGGCAGCAGTGCTAACCACTGAGCCACAATGCCACCCATGCTATGTCAAGTAGATTAGTAGCCTGTTTTCTTTATTTAAATTGTTGTTGCTCTATTGTAAAGTGGTTGCACTATTTTGTACTAGTTTTGTAATTTTGAAAAAAAAACCTAAAAGCTTTCTTCTTTTCAATAAAAATATTTACAAAATAAAAGTCAGTTTTGATGAAAGGTGCTGAAACATTGGGTTGGGTTTTATGGTCCCATACTGGATGTGTTTTCAGTAGAGGGGCAGGTAAAATATGATGGGTGGATTGGCTACTGCCTTCACTTCCAGTCTAAACTGGTCATAACATGATTAACGTGAAGGCACAGAAATTATCAGCACACTGCAATTCAAAACATAATTACTGGGAAATTGAACTTGTTCTCAAGCCAATACACCTGAATAATGCATTGCCCATGTCATAAAATGATTGCATGTGCAGGTAAGTTTCAGACCATTTCTAAATAACATGATGGAAAAAGTGGGAAGGATTGGGATACATCTTTTGGGGAGTTTCCTGTGTGCATCATGAACACCCCACCAAGATGTTACTCCCCACTTGCTTTGTCCCAACTTGACCCTCAAACCCAACTGAAATACTCTTTGACTCTCCCTATCCCTTCCCATCCTAAAAGCTCATCCTGTTTCAATGTCCACAGTCTATTGCTCTTCTTCCATGAGCCTGAGAACTGGAATTCTGGCTGTACTGGGAATTCTAGAGTTGCAATCCAATCAGATTGGCTGGCAGTTCTCAAGGGCAGAAGCCTTACTGAGTGTTAGTATTGAGTACTGAGTGCAGCACCAACTCTCCCTCCTGGGGTGTGAACAATGTGCCATTCTGCTTATAAAATTCAATCCATTAGCTTTGTTTCTCCCTCCACAGATGCTGCCTGATTTGTTGAGATTTCTAACAGTTTCTTTTTGTGTTTCAGATTTCCAGCACCAGTTATGCTTTTGCATAACTCTTTAAATAAATCTCTATTTACTTTTAAAAGTTCCCAAGGCACCTGATTCCATCACCCTTTTGGGAACCTTCATGTCTACTTACAGTTTGAGATTCTGCCCATCCTGGGGAGGCCATTGCCCTTCATTGCTACTGCTCCTCAAATCTGACAGTTGTACCTCCATGCCAGCTGCGGCCTTCATGTAGGCAGATGACCAATTAATTGTGAGTGGCTGTTTTGTGCCCTGCTCTTTTGCTCCTGCAATGTCAGATACTGAAGATCCCTTTCAATGCTAAAGCATTGGGATACATCTTTTGGAGAGTGTCCTGTGTGCATCATGAACACCCTGCCAAGATGTTACTCCCTACTTGCTTTGTCCCAACTTGACCCTTGAATCCCTTTCAATGCCAAAGCATCAAATGCCCTTTCTCCACCTCACCCGTGCAGCATCACAGGCAACTCTCTACCAAATGGCAACTCACCTGCTGTACCAGTGACCCTCCTATGAGGCTGGGTGATTGTCTGGGACAATCATGACAGGGTCTGCACTCTTGTACTCACTCCCTTTCAGATGACATGCAACAATGGTTGGCATGATGAGTCAGTGGCTAGCACTGCTACATCACAGCACCAGGGACCTGGGTTCACTTCTACCCTTGGGCGACTGTGTGGAGTTTGCACATTCTCTCTGTGTTTGCATGGGTTTCCGCTGGGTGCTCTAGTTTCCTCCCATAGTCTAAAGATGTGCAGGTTAGGTGAATTGGCCATGCTAAATTGCCCGTGGTGTCCAGGAATGCAGGCTAGGCAGGTTAGCCATGGTAAATACAGGCTTAAACAGTCCTTGGATAAGCATACGGATGATGATGGGATAGTATAGGGGGATGGGCTTAGATTAGTTCACAGGTTGGCGCAACATCGAAGGCTGAAGGGCCTGTTCTGTACTGTATTGTTCTATGTTCTATGTTTCAGGGATGGTCTTTGGCAGATCGGTGTGGACTTGTTGGGCCGAATAGCTTTATCCCACACTGTAGGGATTCTATAGTTCTATGCAGTGCATGTAATCCATATGCTTCCTTCTGAATTTCTAGCAAGCTTGTAACAAGCTTTAAAATTACTTTAATATGCCTCAATACAGAGGAGAGTGTCCTGCATTGTCTCCATCTTTACTGAAACTGATAAGGCAACCAACAGCAAGCTCCCTCGTGTATGTTCTCATCTCCAGGGAAACACTACAAATTTAGCTTGATGCTCCCATCTACTTGATGCAAAAACAGGAAATAAAATTTTAAAAATTAAATCTGAAATGTATGTACAACAAGTAGTCTTAGAAGCAAAGAAAAAATGAACAGAATAAATATTAAAAACAAACTGCCTTTGAAATGAGCCACCAACTATTGCAATAAGGGCAAAGGTTGAAGATTTGTGAAAAGAATATTTATGGAAATTGTTGAAGATGAATGTCCAAAAGTCAGGAGAAATTTAATGTTTAGAGTGAAAGAGATACAAAGAAAATAATGGGCGAGGGCACACCCTAGTACCACAGAGATTCAAGGGCTAGACTTAATAAGCTAGAATGCTTTTGCTCAACCATTAATTTTCACATGCCCTTGGAAGAAATTAAGATAAAACAGAATAAACTAAGTTATTTATATAGAACACAATTTGTATGATTACAACACACACTGGTTTAGAATCATGGCTCCAGAAAGACTAAAATGTTAACTATTAAACCCCTTCATACACATAGGCCAAACCACATGCCACTAGTTCAATATCCAAACATTAAAGCATTTTGTATTAATATTTATTAATTCAACTATGTTGTTGTGGTTCTGTTCGCCGAGCTGGGAATTTGTGTTGCAGACATTTCGTCCCCTGTCTAGGTGATATCCTCAGTGCTTGGGACCCTCCTGTGAAGCGCTTCTGTGATCTTTCCTCCAGCATTTGTAGTGGTTTGAATCTGCCGCTTCCGGTTGTCAGTTCCAGCTGTCCGCTGCAGTGGTCGGTATATTGGGTCCAGGTCGATGTGCTTATTGATTGAATCTGTGGATGAGTGCCATGCCTCCAGGAATTCCCTGGCTGTTCTCTGTTTGGCTTGGCCTATAATAGT
>NC_057719.1:44538335-44547471 GCF_004010195.1 Chiloscyllium plagiosum
TCCGGCATATATAGATATTTGTACCTGCCGCTTCCAGTTGTCAGTTCCAGCTGTCCGTTGAAGTGGCCACGAAACGACACGACCAGCTATCCTTAGTAGCCACACACGCAGATGACAAGCAACATGAATTCGACTGGGACAACACTACTATTATAGGACAAGCCAATCAGAGAACAGCCAGGGAATTCCTAGAGGCATGGCACTCATCCACAGATTCAATCAATATGCACATCGACCTGGACCCAATATACTGGCCACTGCAGCGGACAGCTGGAACTGACAACCGGAAGCGGCAGATTCAAACCACTACAAATGCCGGAGGAAAGATCACAGAAGCGCTTCACAGGAGGGTCCCAAGCACTGAGGATATCACCTAGACAGGGGACGAAATGTCTGCAACACAAATTCCCAGCTCGGCGAACAGAACCACAACAATGAGCACCCGAGCTACAAATCTTCTCACAGACTTTAATTCAACTATTTATATTATAAAATCAATTTGACCATAATCTAAACTAACTCAAGCAAAAATTGTAGCAAACTACTGTCACAATAATGTGTATAAGCCAGATATTTCTTTTATTGTTGAGAAACCAAAGTCCAGTTTTGTATCCTAGCAAACTTTATTGGTAAGAAACTAATATTCCATGTGTATTTACAAAGTATTTACAAAACAGAACTCAGTAGAGATATGAAGGGTTGAGGACAACAGCTACTTTGGCTGAAACCATTCACTAATGAATTCAAATCACAGTAATAAGGTTAATAATAAATCCTGTAGAGTTTAGATAATCAAGCTCTATAAGAGATGTGAAATCTCCTTATTCTTTTTTTATAAATGGAATGAATTGTAATTGCTACATATTGTAGGGTTGTGTAGTTTTTTTACATAAGAACAATGATTATGAAAGGGCACAAGGAAAAAATAATCCTTCTGTAGACCAGGGTGCATTTTACAGTTCATTTAAAATAATGATATCTAACAGCAGCATGTGTAGTGATGCGATAACACTTTTCACTCTATATATAATTTCGACTGTATGTATGTGAAAATAGCTGTAAATTGCAAGCACAGGTGATTCTGATAATACTATTTTCTTTGCATTCCAACAGGCATGTTGTCAAGTGTATGATACATGTGTGATGACAGATCAGTAATAATCATTCAAGTTAGATGCATTTTTATTTCCACTTTGATGATATATCTATGGGTGGGCTATAAGATAACAACTGATAACCGAAGAATGTAGGTCACTAGTTTTATGTCTAAATGCAATGTTATGTACATTGTTCTCAACTCTAAGATTACATCAGTGCAAATATGTACTAAACGGTTTTGTGTCATTCTGGTGTTGTATTTATTCATCAGTTGTGAGTTGTTTGTCCTCCTTAAATAAAGGTGAAATCCAGAATGCTTAATAGAACTGTATTAAGATACCTTTTGATTGATTATGATTGTACTAAATATTAAAATAAAGCAATGCAAGCACCCAGGCATTATACTTTTGTAAAATACCAATTAGTAGAGATTATTCATTGAATTACAATGCACAAAGAAACCCAGTCCAATGGGCCCTGCAAAATCTTCCTCACTAATATCAGGAGACTGGGGCAAAATTCAAGAGACCTATTTTACAAATCTGTCAAAGATCTATGTATATCAAGCAATACACCAGAGGTTTCTAACACCATCCCTAGGTATGCCCTGTTACACTGACAGGACAAACTATCCAAGAAGGGGAATATGTGATATACATCTGGGAAGGAATGGCTTTGGGAGTCCTCAGAATTGTAATCAGATCTTATATAGTTTATGACTTCAGATGAAATGACTACTGTCTTCCTTCACATGATCAATCAGTACTCCATAGTAATGTAACCTAAATAAATATGAAGTTGGCAAGGACACTGAAAGTACGATGGATGGGGGTCTTGATTATCTATAACTTTGACTTGATTAAGGAAGTGAGGAACTAAAATATGATTGAATGTGGTTAGTTGCAAATGTTTTCTGTAAAGAGAAAGCCATATGTTCTAGGCCAAATTAATGTCACGGGTTTATGGTTTGATAGTTGTTTTATGGCTCAAGCTAACATAAATAGTTAAAATGCTTTGAGGTAAAATCCTTTTATTTCATTGTATGGCTATGTTTTAAAATGGTTCAGTTTTATTGCTTGAAGTATGTGATAGGCCTATGTATATTAGTTTTGCTTATTTTGACCTTTAACTTGTGTTACATATCAATAGTTGTTGTGAAGTCACACATAACTGAGTTTTATTAAAATTGGCTAAGCATCAATTTTGGGGATGTTCATGGAGGGATTCTCTCCTTGAACGCTAGTGAGTTACACTCACAATTCTCTACTGCTCAAATTATTATATATTCTTCTCACCTCTCTGGTGCCACCCCCATGCAATTTGGATTAGCACTTGAAATGTGGGCCAATGTTACCTGTGTAGACTCGATGAACCAAAGAATCTCTTCTATAATGTATGATCTTATGCTACTTTTGGATTTCTGGACAGCTGTGCAGCTTAGAGGGAACCAACACACAGTAATAATGTATTTCACTTTGTACTCGTCAATTTTCTTGTTGCAGATGTGGATGTACATAGTAGCACTTGTGAGGTTTGACATCCACTTTTACTCTGAGGTCAATCTTCAGTGTGCTGTGTTGCACCACTTCTCTGCTAAATGGATGGATTCAGAATAGACTAAGGAAGATGCAATTAGGTTTGCCTGAACTGCAGTGACCATTAATCCCAGCAGAGTTGTATATCACCAGAATTTACAACATCATGCCCCAACATATTACTTATTTCTCCAACATCAAGCCAGATGACCAAACTTGCTTCTATTTTTTTCCCTTTTTATTCATTCATGGGATGAGAGTGTCACTGGATAGGCCAGTATTTATTGACCATCACTAATTGCTCAGGAGGCAGTTAAGAATCAATCAGTTGCTGTGGGTTTGGACTCACATGTAGGCCAGACCTAGTAAGAATGGTAGTTTCTTTCCCTAAAGAACATTAGTGAACCAGATGGGTGTCCGACAATTGACAGTGGTTTCATGGTCATCATTAAACTCTTAATTCCAGATCTTTTTTATTAGTGAATTCAAATTCTGCCCTCTGCTGTAGCAAGATTCAAATCTGGGTCTCCAGAACATTATTTGAGTTTCTATTAACAGTCCAAAATAAAGCTCCTAGGCCATCACCTCCCCCTTTAAATGTGAAGTGTAAAAGTGTATGACAAGTGCAGCACTACCTTACTCAGAAAATAGAAACATGTGATTAAAGGAATGGTAGTAATTTGTATGGATGATTGATTAAGGGATGGTGGGGAATGGATGTTTTACTTACCGGAAAGAATTATGCAATGGTGATCCCCAGAGGTCTGCTCTTCATTGCTTTATGTAAATGTTCTGGACTCTGATATCGTGAGTACAATTTTGAAATTAATGAAGGATATAAAATTTGACAACACAATAAAGAAATGGATAGGATATTGCTGGACATCAGCAGGACATAGACTGCTGTAATGGGCAGGCATACTGCGGGTGTAATTTAATGGCAGCAAGTGTGATGTGATGCTTTGTGAGAAACAACATAGTGAGGCACAATGATCTCAATGGTGTATTTTGAGAGTCTTGGGGATGTGCATTCATAAATACTTGGAGATGACACAGCAAGTTAACACCAGTAAAGGAAAAGGTGGCATAAATGTTATGTCACTGGACCAGCAAACCAGAGGTTTAGGCTAATACCGTGAGGTCAAGAATTCAAATCCCACTGTGGCAATTTGAAGAATTTAAATCAATTAATTTAACTTGTTTATTTAAAATATCTGGAATTGAAACATCTGTTTTGAATTCCTGTAAAAAAATCAATTTGTTTCACCAGTACCCTATAATAAAGGATATCTTTGATCGTTATCAAGTCTGGCCAGACCCCAAGATCCCTCTGTTCCTCCACCTGACTTAGAACCCTACCATTAACCCTGTATTCCGCAATCTGGAGTGTTGCTCCAGATTTGCAGCAATGTGGTTGACTCTTAAGAAGTTTTTATCAAGCCACTGGAGAAAAGTTACACAGGAATAAAACTGGATGAATCACCTGACATTGATGTAGGGACAGGAAATAACAATGACAATAACAATCCTGCAAAGTCCTCATTACTAACATTTGGGGACTTGAGACAGTTGTCTGAACAATCTACAGACTGCAACAGCAGCCTGACATCACCAGACAACATCTTATAGCTAACACCCTGGACACCACCATCACCATCTCTAGATACATCCAGTCCCCCTAGCAGGATACAGTAACACAGCAGCATACGGCCAGGAGGGAATTTCCTTTGGAAGCCCTCAACAGTCCCTCTGAACCCCATGAAATTTCACAGCATCAGGTCAAACATGGACAAGGAAATCTCCTGCCGCTATGACTGACTACTTCCCATCAGGTGATGAATTAATACTTCTTCATGTTGAATATCAAGAAATCAACACACTGATTCCATGAAAAATGCTTAGCAGCATCTAAGAAGTAGTACTCGGCACAAGTAAAACAAAAATGTCAACCTGATGAAGATACTGCTGGATTACTTGCATGCCAAATAACAGAAGCAGCATTAGTTGACAGAGCTAAGCAATCCTGCAGTCAATGTTGCAGAATGAATTATCAACTTATTGTTATTGGATCAAAATCCTAGAACTCCCTTCTTAACAGCATTATCGGTCTACCTGCACTAAATTGGCTGCAACAGTTTAAGAAGGTGACTCCCTGCCACCTTCTCAAGGGCAGTTAAGGATGAGTAATAAAATATCCACTTTGACACCAACATCCACAGAGAACAAAATATTCAGAAAACAGTTGTGAGATTGAGCTTTGTAAATAAAGGTAATAAGCAGAAAAAGAAGAAGTACCTAGAAACACTTTGCAAATCATTGCTTAGGTCTCAGGGGCAATATTGTTTGGTAGCAGCACACTCAGGGAAGATTGTCATGGACTTGGAGAGTGTACGTAGGAGATTTACCAGAGGAAGATACCACTGAGTAAGTTCTTCAATTACAAACACTAACTCACAAATACTCTGCTCGCTGATGCTCAGTTTGGGTTCTGCTCAAACTGCTTGGTTCCAGATCTTGTTATAGTTTTAGTCTAAACATGGACACCAAACATGAATTCCAGGGTGAAATGAGACTGATTGATTTTGACATCAATACAACATTCAGCTGCTTATGGCATCAAGAGAGGCTGGTAATATTGATGCCATTTAAGGTCAGCAAATACTTCTCCAGTGATTGGAGTCATATTTGACTCAAAGTAAAGTAGTTGCAGTTATTGGAGTTCCAGAACATCACTGGAACAATTCCTCAGAATAGAGTCTTATGGTCAATTATTTTCAGCTCCATCATTAGTTCCTACCATCCATCATCATTATGATTACATACTGCTCAACTCTGATCATATTTCTCTAGATAATGAAACAGTCAATGCATACATACCACAAGACTTAGACAACAATGTACTATGAAATGCCAACTAATATTTGCACCACATAAGTGCCAGACAATGATAACTTTGAACAAGAGCCTCCTTAACCATCTTGCCTTGAGATTCAATTACATTGCTATCAGCAAGTTTCTCCACTGTCATTACTGACCAGAAACTCAACTGGGCAAGCTGCATGAACTCAATGAGATCAGTACCTGGTTATTCTATGGGCATTGGTCACTTTGACTCCTAATTACCTTGATCATCTGCCCCTCACAGATTTGTAGCCTTCATTACCAAAGAGTCCAAGGACAGATGCTGCATTAGAGCATCAGCACCTCAAAGTTCCCCACTGAATCACAAAACACCCTGATTTTGACATATATTAAACTCATTCACCATTGCTGAATCAGAACATTTTATTTCCTTATGTAGCAGTAATGCAGGTACAGTTTCACCACAAAGGCTGTAGTTAAAAAGCAAAATTTTTAGAGGATCAACTATCTTCTGATATCCACAATTAACTATGTTAGTACAATCACCAGATGTTATAGTTTAACTTATCCTTTAATGGTGTGAACATTGGTAGCCTTACTATTGTTTTAACTGCAAAATTCATACCTTTACATTTTGGATAGAATTGGAAAACAATAAGGGTGATTTCAATGCAATTATAGGGCCAAGGTAACAAGGCAACTGAATTTATTTGACTTTTGGTACATGATACCATTTACTATTTTGTAATTATTTGCTTCAGTCCACCATTTGCAATTTGACTTTGAGATTTGAGTCTGTGTTATATACTCAACAACTTTTCCAATCCTACAACCTACTGAGACCTTCAGAGTCTGGCCGTTTGTACATCCATGATTTTTAACCATTACTTCATTAATGACCATGCTTTCAAGGCAGTTGTCGTTTCGATCCACCTATATGACTCAAAACCATGGTCAGATTGATGGAAAAGCACAGCTGGTCATGCAGCATCCAAGGAGCAGGAGAGTCAATGTTTTGAGCATAGGCTCTTCATCAAGAATGTGGGTGGGGGTGGGAGGGCTCGGGCTTGGGGAAGGTACCTAGGAATATGATAGGTAGATGAAGGTGGGGGTTGATGGTGATAGGTCAAAGAGGAAGGTGGAGTGGAGAGGTGCGAAGGAAGATGGACAGGTAGGACGGTTCAAGAGGGTGGCGCCGAGTTGGAAGTTTAGATCTGGGGTAAGGGTTGGGGAGGGGAGATGAGGAAACTGGTGAAATCTACATTGATTCAATGAGGTCGAAGAGTCCCAAGGCGGAAGATGAAGTGTTCTTCCTCTAGTCATCAGGTGGCTAGGATTTGGTGATGGAAGAGGCCCAGGACCTGCATGTCCTTAGCAGAATGGGAGGGGAAGTTGAAGTGATCAGCTACAGGGCAGTAGGATTGTTTAGTGCAAGTGTCCCAGGGATGTTCTCTGAAACGTTCTGCAAGTTGGCGTCCTGTCTCCCCAATGTGAAGGAGATCATATCAAGAGCAACTGTTACAGTAGATGAGGTGAAAGTGAGGACTGCAGATACTGGAGATTAGAGTCGAGAGTGTGATGCTGGAAAAGCACAGCAGGTCAGGCAGCATCTGAAGAGCAGGACAATCGACATTTCGGGCAAAAGTCCTTAATCAGGAATGAGGCTGGAAGCCTAGGGGGTGGAGAGATAAATGGGAGAGGGATGGGGCTGCGGGGAGTGTAGAGGAGATAGTTGGGAAGGAAGATGGACAGGTAGGATGGACAGATAAACCAGCAGACAAGGGGTGTGCCATGGTAGTTTGGCGCACTGATCTCTACACTGCTGAAGCCAGGTGCCAGCTTGAAGCCACCTCTGCCTACCGCCCCCTCGACCAAGACCTCACCTCCCATTACCAAACCATCATCTCCCAGACCATATACAACCTCATCACCTCAGGGGATCTCCCACCCATAGCTTCCAACCTCATAGTTTGGGAACCCCGCACCTCTTGGGTCTACCTCCTACCCAAGATCCACAAGCCGGACTACTCTGATGGACCCATCGTCTCGGCCTGCTCCTGCCCCACCAAATCCATCTCCACCTACCTGAATACTGTCCTATCTCTCTCAGTCCAGGAACTCCCCATATGCGTTCGGGACACCATCCACACCCTCCACCTCCTCCAAGATTTCCGTTTTTCCAGCCCCCAATGCCTCATCTTCACCATGGACATCCAGTCCCTCTACACCTCCATCCACCATGACCAGGGCCTCCAAGCCCTCCATATCTTCCTCTCCACCAGTACCCTTCCACTGACACTCTAATTCGTTTGGCTGAACTGGTCCTCACCCTCAATAATTTCTCCTTTGAATCCTCCCACTTTCTCCAAATGAAAGGGGTAGCCATGGGTACCCACATGGGCCCCAGCTATGTCTGTCTCTTTGTTGGCTGCATGGAACAGTCCATCTTCCATCGTTACACTGGCACGATTCTCCACCTTTTCCTCCGCTACATTGATGACTGCATCGGCGCCACCTCCTGCTCCCATGAGGAGATTGAACAGTTCATCAACTTCGCCAATACATTCCACTCCAACCTAAATTCACCTGAACTATCTCAGACACCTCCCTCCCCATTCTGGACCTCTCCATCTCTATCAACAGTGACCGACTCAACACTGACATCTTCTACAAACCCACTGACTCCCACAGCTACCTTGGACTACATCTCCTCCTACCCTGCCTCCTGTAAAAATGCTATGCCTTATTCCCAATTTCTCCGCTTCCACCGCATCTGCTCCCAGGAGGACCAGTTCATCACAGAACACACCAGATGGCCTCCTTCTTTAAAGACCGCAATTTCCCTTCAACATGGTTGATGATGCCCTCCAGTGCATCTCATCCACTTCCAGCATCTCCACCCTCGAACCCCACCCCTCCAACAGCAATAAGGACAGAAGCAAGAACCCCACCAACCTCCGTATACAATGCATCATCCTCCATCATTTCCGCCACCTACAAATGCTACCCCACCACTAGAGACATATTTCCCTCCCCATCCCTATCCACTTTCCATAAAGACCGTTCCCTCCGCGACTCCCTCATCAGGTTCACCAACCCACCCTCACCTGCCTACACCTTCCCCTGCCACCGCAGGAATCGCAAAACCTGTGCCCACACCTTCCCCCTCACCTCCATCCAAGGCCCAAAGGAGCCTTCCACATCCATCAAAGTTTTACCTGCACTTCCACACATGTCATTTACTGTATCTGTTGCTCCTGATGCAGTCTCCTCTACATTGGGGAGACAGTACGCCTACTCACAGAGTGCTTCAGAGAACATCTCCGGGACACTTGCACCAATCAACCCCACCACCCCGTGGCCAAACGTTTCAACTCCCCCTCCCACTCTGCCAAGGACATGCATTTCTGGGCCTCCTTCATCACCACTCCCTAACCACCAGATGCCTGGAGGAAGAACGCCTCATCTTCTACCTTGGGACCCTGCAACCCCATGGCATCAATGTGGATTTCATCAGTTTCCTCATTTCTCCTCCCCCCACCTTATCCCAGATCCAAACTTCCAACTCCCTCACCACCCTCATGATCTGTCCAACCTGTCCAACTTCCTTCCCACCTATCCGCTCCACCCTCCTCTCTGAC
>NC_057719.1:44549677-44559511 GCF_004010195.1 Chiloscyllium plagiosum
TAACCAATGTCCTCTACAGCCGCAACATGACCTCCTAACTCCTGTACTCAATACTCTGACCAATAAAGGAAAGCATACCAAACGCCTTCTTCACTATCCTATCTACCTGCGACTCCACTTTCAAGGAGTTATGAACCCGGCACTCCAAGGTCTCTTTGTTCAGCAACACTCCCTAGTATCTTACCACTAAGTGTATAAGTCCTGCTAAGATTTGCTTTCCCAAAATGCAGCACCTTGCATTTATCTGAAATAAACTCCATCTGCCACTTCTCAGCCCATTGGTCCATCTGATCAAGATCTTGTTGTAATCTGAGGTAACCGTCTTCCCTGTCCACCACACCACCAATTTTCGTGTCATTTGCAAACTTACTAGCTTACTTACATCGTATGCTTGCATCCAAATCATTTATATAAATGACAAAAAGTAGAGGACCCAGCACCGATCCTTGTGGCTCTCCACTGGCCATAGGCCTCCAGTCTGAAAAACAACCCTCCACCACCACCCTCTATCTTCTACCTTTGAGTCAGTTCTGTTTCCACCTGGCTAGTTCTCCCTGTATTCCGTGAGATCTAACCTTGCTAACCAGTCTCCCATGGGGAACCTTGTTGAATGCCTTACTGAAGTCCATATAGATCACATCTACCACTCTGCCCTCATCAATCCTCTTTGTTACTTCTTCAAAGAAAAAGAGGTGTTCGGATGTACAGGAAAATCTCTGCTGGATGTGGAAGAATCCTATGGGCCCTTGGATGGAGGTGAGGTGGGAGGTGTGGGTGCAGGTGTTACACCTCTTGCAGTGGCTAAGGAAGGTGCTGGGAGTGGAGGGTGGGTTGGTGGGTGCCGTGGTCCTAACAAGGGAGTCACAGAGGGTCTCTGCAGAATGTTGAAAGGGGTGAGAATGGAAATATATCTCTGGTGGTGGGTTCGACTGTAGGTGGCAGAGAATGATGCATTGTATCCAGAGGTTGATAGGGTGGAAAGTGAGAACCAGGAGTCTCTCTCCTTGTTGTGGTTGGAGGGATGGGGTTCAAGGGCAGAGCTGCGGGAAGTGAAAGAGATGCACTGGAGGGCATCGTTGACCACGTGGTAGGGGAAATTGCAATCCTTGAAGTAGGAGGCCATCTGGCATGTCCTGGAGTGGAATTGCTCCTCCTGGGCGCAGATGCGGCAGAAGTGGAGCAATTGAGAGTGAGGGATAACATTTTTACAGGAAAGTGGTGGGAGGAGATGTAGTCCAGGTAGCTATGGGAGTCGATGGGTTTGAAGTAGATCTCCGTGTTGAGTCAGTCGCCGGAAAGAGGTCCAGGAAGGGGAGGGTGATGTCTGAGATGATCCAGGTGAACTTGAGGTCAGAGTGGAAGGTGTTTGTGAAGGAAATTCAGACCAAAAGTGTAGCCATGGGTACCCGCATGGACCCCAGCTATGGCAGCCTCTTCATCAGGTATGTGGTACAAATCAACTAAAAGTGAGGACTGCAGATGCTGGAAACCAGAGTTTAGATCAGGGTGGTGCTGGAAAAGCACAGCAGGTCAGGCAGCATCCGAGAAGCAGGAAAATCGACATTTTGGGCAAAAGCCCTTCATCAGGAATAGAGGCAGGGAGCCTCCAGGGAGGAGAGGTATGTGGTACAGTCTACCTTCTGCAATTACACCGGCACCATTCCCCACCATTTCCTCTGTTACATCGATGAATGTATCAGCACCACCTCGTGCTCCCATGAGGAGGTGGAACAGTTCGTCAACTTCACAAACACCTTCGAGAAGAAAGAGATGTAATTGCAATTGAACGCCTGACATTTTTGGGTTGGACCAGAAAGATTACTTCCTCCAGCTTGGTAGTCTAGATTTAGAGAACATAATCTCAGGATGAAGGTTTGAAAATTAACTCAGATGGTTGTGAATCTTTGTAATTCTCTGCTCAGAGGTTGGTAGGTACTCATTTAATGTGTTTATTCAAGATTGATGAATTTGGGGACACAAAGGAAATCATGCAATAATTAAGATAGGAAAGCAGAGTTGGTGTACTTGCTCAGCCATGATTCTATTAAAAGACAAATCAAATTCAATAGGTTGCCTGGCTTGCTCCTGCTTCTACTCCTTACATTCTTATATTTTTAATTTGTTGTGTAAAATACTTAAAATGTGGAAAATGCACAAGTAGGATTTCTTCATTAAGAGCACTGCACGCATTTATTCTATGAATCCATTTAAGTTAGTGTGGAGGGGGTAGAAATGATACGAGGCATAGGTTAATTGTAATTGACATCAAAGTTATCATTGAACCAGTGAGGATTGTTGAAAGCAGGCATTGCTGGTACAGCTCTGAGCTGATCACAGAAGCTTATCTGTGGATCTGGACTGCGAGAGGAGAAGCTGGTGCATTTGTACATAAATGATCTGCCTACTTCTGTTGCATAAGGTTGGGATAAACTACTTCCTGAAGATTTTTTTTTGAAAAATCTGTTTTGTAGATTATTGTGATTGAGCAGAACATGGAAGGTTTAGTTTGAAGCAGACCGTGAGATTTATTTTAACAATGCAGTAGGTTTTGGGAGTGGGTGACTGGTGGAGGTGGAAAATGTCTAATACACTGACACATGATAAATTTATGTGATCTGCTTAGTGACAGAGTGGGAGCTGTGATGTGGAAGATTCTAATTAAAGAACAATGTGTTGGATGTCTGATTGCTTGGCAAGGTGCTGCATGGATAACTAGAACTAATTATGCAAGCAACGAAGGGAAAAATTTGCATTTATTCCATACTTTTGCACTTATATATGAGATAAAAAATGTTGCTTCTCAATAAAGAGCATTAATTTATGTAAAGTATTGAAAATTCCATTGAGATATATTGCTATACTTTCCAACCCATTTCTTATCTGTAGCGTCATCTAGTGTTGACAACGTAACAATCACACATTGCAAATTCTTTATCTATTTGCATTGATGTAACAGATGAGCTGTCGTTCAAATAGCTAGTAATTTAAAAATCTCAATATGCATTTTAAAACAAAAGATATATAATGTATATTTGCATAATTCAAAGATAATTACAAAAACCGCAAATTGGATAACAAATACTAAATTGAAATAATTGAGGTAAGAATAAGTATTTGGTAATTGTAAGCACATTTTAGAAAACCCGCATGAAGATTTATTTTAAATTTTCTGAAGGTGTAATTTCCCTTCTGCTGTTTTTGAAAGAACTGAAACAATTACAGATCATTTTCTGTGAAAGTGACAAACTGAAGATTGAGACATTTCCTGGTGTGATGGTGGGCTGCTAATAATTTCCTGTGGTTCTGCAGCAGATGGACAAGCTTTCTGGCAAATGCATCTGTTCTGAGCTTGTGTTGTGTTTGGCATCAACTATTCCTGCAAAGTAGCTGAATTTTTAAAAAAAAATAAAGCTTCATGAAAAAGCTACATTTTATGATCAAAAAATTATAAACTTCTAGCATTCCATGAGTTGGTCTACAAAAATAGCTTTTGTTCTGTGTTATGCTCACCACAGTTGCAGAATCTAGAGACAGAAAACTTTTAATGGGAAAAAGACAACTATGGGGCTGCACCATTGAATGACATAAACTGGAAAATAAAGCAGACTGCATTAAAATTCTGTACATTATTTATTTGTAGAACTCGCTATGGATATTTTTAATCAACCTATTCAGAGATGGTATGACACATTTCTGGAGTAGGTGGGACTTGAACCCAGACGTCCTGGATCAGAAGTAGAACTCACTATAGGCTTTTTGTGAAACATGTATGCTATTATTCTAACAATAGCACCACAAATAGCTCATGTTAACAGGAGTAAAAAGGTACCACATCCTGCAACCAATGAAAGCCGTGACTGGAAATTGTATCCATATAAAAGGCCTTGGATGTAATTTTCCCCTTTCTGAGGTGGCACAAAATAATGAGGAGTGAGATGACAATTTAATTTGACTCAAAAAATCGGATTTTCACTGTCAAGTTAAAAATCTTGCAATTAAGTCCTCACACCTGAGATGGCAAACTCAAAATCTCACTGCCGGATGTTGACAAACCTATGTGCATGCATTTGTATCTCATTTATAGTTTAACTCACTGTATTAAGATCATAGCTATTGCGACAATTGGAAATTTAGATGGATGCAAAAATTCAACCAGGAAAACATGGTTTCCTGTCAGTCCCTATTGCAGCTTGTGCGATGCCTGCATCAGTCATCTAACTTCCCTTCACAAGGAGCAGCTTCATCTGCAGAAGCTGCCTCAATGGTCAATGGGCACATTCCTCCAAAGCCCTTCATCCATTCATTAACTCAGCATCGGCAAAGCAGCATAGAGTCATAGAGATGTACAGCATGGAAACAGACCCCTCGGTCAACTCATCCATGCTGTCCAGATATTCTAAATTAATCTAGTTCCATTTGTCAGCATTTGGCCATATCCCTCTAAACCCTTCCTATTCATATACCCATCCAGAAGTCTTTTAAATGTTGTAATTATACCAGCCTCCATCAGTTCCTCTGGCATCTCATTCCATACACACATCACTTTCTGTATGAAAACGTTGCCCCTTAGGTCCCTATTAAATCTTTCCCCTCTCACCTTAAACCTATGCCCTCTAGTTTTGGTCTCATAGTATAATCTTGCTTGTCCTTGGGCCAGTCTAGTTATGGCTTGAGGGCTTCAAGTAACTACTTTGGAGCTGAAAAAGAACTGGGACTTGGATGTTTGTGCCAGTTTCTTTTATATTGAGGGAAAGCCAGGCATCTTATGAACATCTTCATGACTTTTAGTGCTGACATGGAGTCAGGCATCTCCTGTTTCTTAGCTCACATTTTAGCACAGGCGGTTACTTAGTCTGATTTGGGGGTATTCTGTTTCTAATTTAGCCTGATTCTTTGAGAAGAAGGAGAAGCAGGTGTGTTGTGGCAGTGGAGCGTACCACAGATTACATGTTTCAGTCAGAGCAGGGGTGGAGATGTCACTGTATGGTGTGGTGCTGTATCAACTTCAGAACTGCAGCAAGGTGCCAGGAGCTGATGGAGCAGATACACTGCATGGGCTTGTAGAAAATGGCAATGTGTGAAAATTATAGTGGAGGAATGTTTAAGGATAGACTCCAGCCAGTCAGGGTGAATCTCCACAGTCAGCCCAGTCTGAGACCAGTCCAGGGGTTGGCCATGGTCAGTCAGGTGCATGACCCTACAAATCCAGGGATTCATTCTATTGTAGGCTAAGAGGTCCTCATGGTCAAGTGAAGCAGTGTGAAGATCACAGGCAAGTCAGTCAGGGTGTTGTTGTTAGATCAATCGCAGGGGTGGGCCACAGTCACTTCTCAACATTATGTTGTTATATTATCAAGAGGCTTATCAAGGTGGAGCCAATAGTGTAATGGGGCAGCTCAAATCCTTGGATAGGCCTCATTATATTGGGTCACTGAGGAAATGGTGATAGAGATTGGGAATAATTGGAAACAGGGTAGAACATGATCATGTGTCAGAGAGAACTGCAAGTTCTTAAAGCGAGGGAGGGGGGAATCAAGCAGAGAATAATTATTCCGGTCACTATATGGAGATGGTGTAATGGCATTGGGGCATCCAGAGTCATGGGCTCTTGAAGTAAAGGTGTCATACTAATAATGAGGTAAAGGGGCTGAATTGAAATGGAGAGAGGCTTATCGGGTCACAAACAATGTTTCCTAAGCATGGCTGCATACACAGCTGCTTCGATGTTCCGCGCACTATGGTATCATCAATCCTCATCTCATCTGTAAGGCAGCACTGGTCAACTAATCCATGAAAATTCATATAATCATCGAATCTCAACAATACAGAAAGAGGACATTCGGCCATCAAGTCTGCACCAATCATCTGAAGAGCATCCCATCCCGACCCAACTCCCCTCATCCTAACCCTGTAACCCCACATTTATCATGGTAATCCATCTAACCTGCATATCTTTGGGCTGTGGGTGGAAAGCAGAGTACCCAGCAGAAACCCACGCAAACATGGGGAGAGTGTGCAAACTCCACACAGACAGTCACTCTGAAGATCTGGACCCATGGGGTGGGGGGTGGTCTCTCTGCTCCATTATCGGTCAATAAACACTACCAATTCAGTCTGGTTCTGTAAGATTTCACACTTTATTCAATTTGGCAGGACACAGGTTGTCCAGTAACACAGAGATTAATCACTTTCGTGTTCCTCGGAGAAACTGCGCGCATGGCTTAAGACAAAGACATTTTTATACCATTTTTGAGACAAGTACAGGGCATCATTAGAGAACACATTCAGACAATTACCAGTTAATTTTAATGAAACGACTTTATTGACAGCAACTTAGCCCAATGATATTTCCTGGGAACCAACTTTGTTTTCCAACATTCAAGTACTCCTATCTCACGAACCCAGTCTCTGCACCTGCACTTGCAAGGTCAGTTAGGATGGCTAGTAATGTCTTACCTAGTCTAGTTATTTCTGTGCTGTAAAGGAAACATTGCTAATCTTTGTTGAGACAGACTATGGTTAGTTCAGCTTTTAGCAGTGTTAAAAGCCATTTTATGCAGCTTTAAGCAGAATTGTCCATTTGCAACCTAGAAGTCATTTCATCATGTTATTTGCATTAATAAGCCATTTTATTGCTGTCTATTTTAGTAAGAGTATGTATTAAATGGTTGTTTCTGACTACAACTAGTTTCTTCAGCCTGTATTCAGATTTCCGATACTCATCTCCCCACTTTGGTCATTCCATGACCACATCATAGGATGGGAGGACAGATATTAGGTCAGTCCATTTGAATGGACATTAGAGACCACCATACTTTCCTCTGCTCTGGGGAGGAAGATGGGGTAGGCAATCTCATCTCCTCACCATCATTTGGGTGGAAAATAAGCATTTTCTGGGGGATCCGATGCTGTTAAAGAAGTTATTAGCGAGGCAATAATGCATTTAACAATAGCAATACCAGTAAAGAGACAACCTAAAACAATACCATTCTACATGGCCAGATTTATCAACCAGTTGTACCATGAGGCAAAGCCCCAATCTCCCCATCCCGCGCCTTCTGTCATTTGACTGACGAAGGTGCGGATGTTATCTACATGCCTGGTAATATTCCCGATGAGGTCAGTAACCCCTATCATACACTTGCCCTTTACGATGGTGCAAACCCCACCCCCTTCTGCGAGTAGGTAGTTGAGGCCATACCAGTTTAGTTGGGAAAATAGGAGTAATTCTGAGACCATGTCCTTAACTCCTGCTAAGGCCACGCCATCTTGTTGACCAAGAGGGTGAGGCTGCAAATGAGATAATTTCGGTTTTGATGGCTAATAATTCCTGCAGACCCTCCTAAGGAAAACATACTAAGAAATGCTTACCCCACAGACTGAGCTTTAGCGCTGCCCAAAGCCTTAGCATCCCTCCATTGTGCACAGAATTCAGGTGAGACTGAACGTTTGACAGGGAAACCCCAAACCCATTCCCAGGTAATTGGACAGGGAACAGTAGTCGGGAAAAGTGTCCCTACAGCTACAGCATGGGGAGTACATATTTCATTAAGGATCAGGAAGTTGGTTGCTTTGCCTTGGCTGAAAAATAGAAATCAGATAATGGAGGGGCCTTCCCCATAAGAAGCATATGTGACTTCCCCGAACATATGGGTAGTCCATGGCTACAAAGTATGGTTGTCCTGAGCATTTATGGTGAAAGCTGCTCAATAACAAGATGTGGGTCTTTTGATAAGTGATGCGGTTATTATCCCAGAATGGTTTCTTCCAACCCACAATTGAGAAGATGGAAATGCCATTAGGGGTCTCACAGTGAAGGGGGTGATGCTGTTACCCATACCACAAAGAGCCTGAATACCAGCAACAACAGAAACACACTCCTCCAAGAGGCATTCGCATGAGATGCGAGGCCCCACAGGGGAGCAGTAGCTACATTTGATCATAGCACATGGAATAGTCTTGGTCACATTCACATATCTTTCATCCCTTACCGTTGTAATAATTTGGATAGGCTACCCCGGACCTGTTGGAGGGAGTCCACAAGCAACTAGCAGGTGGGGTTAAATAACAGTCAAAAAAAATATTATGTCCGGTAAATGCCTTAGAAGCATTCCATGCTCCTTTGTTGGGATTCGGGAGGGGGAAAGGGGTCAAAGAGTCTTTTGCTGATGTAAGAGCGTAACAGAGCACTTCATCCCGGCTGAATATTTTATTATGACTCTGAAGAAACAGATTGTTAGTGAAAGATAGCATTCCCCCTTTTCTCTTTTGCAGAGTGCAGATTTAGCCCTATTTGAATAGGGGCAAAGCTTACCAGGGCCGCCCATAGCACAACTGAAATCAAACTGGCACACAACACCCTGACAGGGTAAAGACCATTGAGACTTGTCCTGTAAATGAACTGTCCAATCTTCTTGATACAGTTGACCATTGCGACAGTCAGTCTTGGTAATGTTCCATGCATCAAAGGAATCAATACACTTAATGTTAAGGTCCTAGGGAGTGTTGCTGAACAAAGAGAACTTGGAGTGCAGGTCCATAGCTCCTTGAAAGTGGAATCGCAGGTAGATAGGATAGTGAAGAAGGGGTTTGGTATGCTTTCCTTTATTGGTCAGAGTATTGAGTACAGGAGTTGGGAGGTCATGTTGCGGCTGTACAGGACATTGGTTAGGCCACTGTTGGAATATTGCATGCAATTCTGGTCTCCTTCCTATCGGAAAGATGTTGTGAAACTTGAAAGGGTTCGGAAAAGATTTACAAGGATGTTGCCAGGGTGGGAGGACTTGAGTTATAGGGAGAGGCTGAACAGGCTAGGGCTGTTTTCCCTGGAGCATTGGATGCTGATGGGTGACCTTACAGAGGTTTACAAAATTATGAGGGGCATGGATAGACAAAATCTTTTCCCTGGGTTGGGGTAGTCTAGAACTAGAGGGCATAGATTTAGGGTGAGTGGGGAAAGATATAAAAGAGACCTAAGGGGCAGTTTTTTCATGCAGAGGGTGGAATGAGCTGCTAGAGGAAGTGGTGGAGGCTGGTCCAATTGCAACATTTAAAAGGCAACTGCATGGGTATATGAATAGGAAGGGTTTGGAGGGTTATGGCGGGTGGGACTAGATTGGGTTGGGATATCTGGTCAGCATGAACGAGTTGGACCGTTCTGTTTCCGTGCTGTACATCTCTATGACTCTATGACTCTCGGCACACAGGACATCTTTTCTGCATAAATGGTACACAGTCTCTGGTTGTTCAGGATCACACAGGTAAACAGTCCCTTCTTGAGCACCAATGCCAGCGATGACAAGTCCATATAGCAGAGTAATTTCTATCTTCATCATCTCTCCCCTTGCAAGGGGCTCATCTGATAACTTTACAATGATGGAGGTGCCGGCGATGTTATCAGCAGTAGGGGTGGTGAGGCGAACCTGGAAGGGCCCCTCCAATCAAGGTTAGAAGCCACAGCTTGTCCGTTGTAATAGAGTATAAACCATTCCCTCTTTGTCCAAGTGTGTACAAAATGCACATAATCAACTAAAATAGGCAGCAGCAAAGAAGGAACACAAACTTGTCCAGCAGAAGTCACCCACATTTTAGTTTGAGTATCAAGGGAATAAGCGCGAAAAATGTGTTGCTGGAAAAGTGCAGCAGGTCAGGCAGCATCCAAGGAGCAGGAGAATCGACGTTTCAGCCATAAGCCCTTCTTCAGGAATGAGGAGGGTGTGCCAAGCAGGCTAAGATAAAAGGTAGGGAGAAGGGACTTGGGGGAGGGGCGTTGGGAATGCAATAGGTGGAAGGAGGTTAAGGTGAGGGTGATAGGCCGGAGAGGGGGTGGGGGCA
>NC_057719.1:44559901-44624093 GCF_004010195.1 Chiloscyllium plagiosum
GGGGAGGGAAATATATCCTTGGTGGTGGGGTCTGTTTGGAGGTGGCGGAAATGACGAAGGATGATACGATGTATCTGGAAGTTGGTGGGGTGGTAGGTGAGGACCAGTGGGGTTCTGTCCTGGTGGTGATTGGAGGGGCAGGGTTCAAGGGCAGAGGAGTGGGAAGTGGAGGAGATGCGGTGGAGAGCATCGTCAACCATGTCTGAGGGGAAATTGCGGTCTTTGAAGAAGGAGGCCATCTGGGTTGTTCGGTATTGGAATTGGTCTTCCTGGGAGCAGATGCGGCGGAGGTGAAGGAATTGGGAATATGGGATGGCGTTTTTACAGGGGGCAGGGTAGGAGGAGGTGTAATCTAGGTAGCTGTGGGAGTCAGTTGGTATCGAGGGAATACCCTATTTGAGGCCATAGTTTGAGTTCTTCAGCAGGGGCCTTCCCCTGTGATTTCTGTACCTTACCCAGGTCTGGTATACCTATCCCATATTGTCTCTATCCAGGTTTTGCTGGGGGCCCAATGGAACCAGAAGTTTGGGGTGTAAGGCTGCCTGCTTCCATTGCTTTGGAAACTATATCAGTTACCTCAGTGTGAGCCAAACACCTTGATAACTGCCAATTCGATTGGATAAAACAGCATTACTACAACGCCGCACCATATGGATTAAAACTCCTTTATGTTCCCACAAGGCTCCAAAATCGTGGATCACAGCACAATGAAAAGTCAGTGTATATTAGCAGATTTCCTTTTGGTAGGATGCAAGCATGTTGATTGCCTACGTTAGCTCCAGAGTAACATTAAAGACACATCACTCCCCAGAGGCTACATTTCCACAGTTAAAACAGGTGCCAGCCATTTGACCCTGGAGGATTTTGCTGTCTTGTTCTCAGTCTCAAAGGTATAATACTGGGGCCTACCTGTCCCCATTTTCAGAGTCCCTTCGGGAAAAGGTTATAGCATAGCCACAGCATAATCTTAAATCATTGTAGGTGTAAATTCTCTTAAAAAATATCAAATGCCATAATCTGAAGCTTTTTTAAAATCCACTGCTCTTTAAATGTGAAAGAAGCAGGCTTAAACTCTCAATGCGGGTTAAAACAAAGCCTTTGCATTAATTGATGGGGTATTTGCATAGGTTTAATAAAATCTGGTGACCCAGCTTAATAGAGTTCTTTGTTGTCATTTCCCCACTGACTACTATTATTTAATTATGAATACTTGGCTGAGTTTCAAAAGCCACAATCATCTCAGCTGTAGAATCTCAGTTTGCAGTTTGATGGAGAGTTTAATGTGAATGTTAGATAAGTATCTGTCTTTGTGGGGTCTGAATAAACATATTTTGATTAATCACTTCAGATTTAAAAGCTTTGCATGGATTTATTAATTGAGAATTTCCTTTCAGTGCAAAGTGTGAAGGAGTGAGGGTTGTATTAGACTGAGAGGATTTCTTTTCCATCCACCATGGTTCCTGTGATGTAGTCATATTGGGTAGTGAATGAATGACTATGGAGATGTCATGAGAGTGTGAAGGGGCATTTTGAGTGAGTGAGACTCATGAGCTGCCAATGAGGTGGTTTGACATGAGACTTGAAGTGTGAAGGCTGAGGGCGAAGTGCCTATCAGCTTCTAAAACAATAGGGATGAAGTCCAGAAAACTGAAATATGCGCTCTTATCATCCCGACTTGGCACTCAACTATCCCAATGACGATCTAGAACTGTTGTTTGCACTGAAGCTGGTCTTCAACGCATCCCTTCCCCTACACAGCACAAATTGAATTGGCACATCTGCAAGCAAGTCAAACTGAGTATATCCATCTCATTAGTGAATAATAATTGGCTTTTGTTTGGCCTCAAGATATATCTATTATGGTTAAGTTTTTCTACAGCAAGAGTGATGCTTAAGCACAATCCAGGTTTAGCAAAGCTCTACATCAGTAGCTAAAAATCACAATTCTGCTCTAGTCAATGTTAATAAATATATTACATATTGTTAATTGATTAAATTGTTCGTAAATTGTCTCCAAATTGTTTTGAATCTTAATTATGTTCCAAATGTAGAGCACACCTGATTAACAGCCATGATTATCTGGACAATAGGTTAAAGTTATTGTCTGGTACAATACAAAATCAAGTGTACCAGTCTTGAAGTACAATTATAAAGTGCTCAAAACATGCAGAAAATTTGGCAGAACCTATGGAGGCAACAAGAGTTAAATGTTTCTGATTAATTATTTTTCAGTAACTCAAGCATAGTTTCTAATGAACTTGTTCAGAGAAGTTATAAATGTTTCTGAAAAAGATAGGACTTGAACCGTCCCTAGCTCAAACATAGGAATTCTACCACAGCACCACATAATTTCCCAGGCATCATGTTGATACTTTGTTTACTGATATCTTGTGAGGCAATTAGGATGTTGCTACTGGTTTGCACTAAAGAGCATTAGGATGAGGAAAATGTAATCATAACTCTCATGTTCTGATTTTTATTCAAGTAATAAGTGCACATCTGGGACCAGGAAATTTTAGATATTAGCCTGATTCAGAGATGTCAGTTCCCACCTCAGCAGCGGCAGTGGCAGTGTTTTATCCTTTAGAGTTATAGAGTTGTACAACATGGAAACAGACCTTCAGTCCAACCAGTCCATGCCGAAAATAATCCCAAACTAAACTTATCCCACCTGCCTGTTCCTGGCCCATATCCCTCCAAACTTTTCCTATTCATGTTTCTATCCAAATGTCTTTTAAACATTGTAATTGTACCCACATCCACCACTTTCACAGGAAGTTCTTTCCACATGCGAACCACCCTCTTTGTAAAAACATTGCGCCTTATATCTTTTTAAAATCTTTCTCCTCTCACCTTAAAAATGTGCACCCAGTCTTGAAATACCACATTGTAGGGAAAAGACAACTACCATTAACTCTATTTATACCTCTTGTTATTTTATAAACTTCTTTCAAATCGCCTCTCAACCTCCTGTGCTCCAGTGAAAAAAGTCCCAGCCTATCCAGACTTTCTTTATAACTCAAACATTCCATACCCAACAACATCCTGGTAAATCTCTTCTGAACCCTCTCCAGCTTGACAATAACTGGGTGACCAGAACTAAACACAGTATTCCACAAGAGGCCTCATCAATGTCCTATATCACTTCAACATGACTTCCCAACTCCTATACTCAAAGGACTGAGCAATGAAGACAAGTGTACCAAAAACCTTTTTAACCACCCTACATATGTGATGTAAACTTCAAAGAATTATGTACCTGCGCCCATAGGTCCCTCTGTTCTGCAACACTACCAGTTGGTGCATTTCTGCTCTTGGAGCAGCGATTGATAATATTAAATTGCTTTTGCTACAGACTGGCTCTTCAGTCTGCTGTGGATACTCCCTTTTAGCATCAGCTATGGGTGTAGATTACCATTAATCTTTGCTAAATATTTTGATTTGATTAGCTTTTATTCCTTTTAGAGTGGCAACAATAGGCATGTGTCTCCTCCCTCATTAATACCGTTATCTGAGGGCCGTGCATGGAAGATTTGTCCTCAATTTGCATGTCATTGTTTTAGCTTTTGTTTTCAGTATCTAAGCCTTACTTCTGAATACTTGGATATCATATTGCAGTAAGTCAATGCTTCTATTATTAACAAAAATAATTTGCAATTTAAAGGTAAAATTGATCACTTCTTGCCTTGAAAAGAAAACATTGGGGGGTCCACTTGAGCTGTACTAGTTTAGAAGGAATGTATGTATTATTTCATAAACAATGATGCCACAGAACAAGATCTAACAGAGGGCTTTCTCTCTCTCTCCCAGAGTGATACTAAAAATAGTAATCAACTGAGAAGCATCAACAAGCTGCTAAGAATGATAGGAAAGAAAATTAAGAAATTTTCTTCTTGTACTTTCAGTTTTTACTTTAGTGCTACATTGAAAATTTGCTAATAATGCATGGCAACCAGTTAATAAAACAGTTTGATATATGATTAAATATTTTCTTTCTAAGAAAGAAAGGGAGATTCTTGTTGCTGACTGTAAAAAATTGTTTTTTTGTAAGATTTTTATTTTATTCCAGCAGAATCCAAATAGTTATTATCAAAGATGCATTCTTTGCTAGTTTATTCAATAATAGACCACATCTGATGTAATATGAAGTGCATAAAGCTTTCTATCTGCAATATGAAACAAATATTAACATAACATTGAGAATATAATCAAAAAGCTTACAATAACTGAAAGCTGTAAGCTGAAAATGTTTTATGTACTAAATAAATTACTCATTAAAGCCTAGAATTTCACTTTGACAGTCTGACATCTTTATTCGAAACCTGGTTGGTTTAGAAATTGGTCCTGACTAAGCCCATTACATAAGTAAAATGCAAGGGTAACAACCAGATTTGCAATGTGCTCAAAAGCTGTTTGATAAACATCCAATACAATATTGGCCCAGAATGATTCTCAGGAGGCCTGGGCAGTTGGTTAACAGTTGGCTATGGCAGGCATCAGCTGCTTGCCTGTGTGATTAAAATGAAGCCTGAGGCCCAATTTCAAGTAAGCCCCAAGCCTCTGGCATACACTTGAAGCCGTTTTATATTTTGGGCCTGAAAATGAGCCAGAACCTGTTTCTACCCGATTATGTTCAATTTGACAAAATTACCCTTAATGCTGTGGTACAGATGACTCACTGACTGGAGTAAATTAGACATGAAAGCTAATATTATCAACCAAAAAGACAACAGAATTGGTAAACCATTTGTATTTTGATTCTTTAAGGCCTACACTGAGATATTTCACAGGCCACAGGCATGATGGGCTAAATCGTCTCCTTCTGTGCTGTAAATTCTGAGTCTACGAATAAAAGTGATTCATACTGTATTATAGTAGAGTTTTCTCAAAACTTTCTTCACTAAATTCATGGATGGCACGGTGACACAGTGGTTAGCACTGCTGCCTCACAGCACTAGAGACCTGGGTTCAATTCCTGCCTCAGGTGACTGTCTGTGTGGAGTTTGCACACTGTCTGCGTGGGTTTCCTCCAGATTCTCCGGTTTCCTCCCACAATCCAAAAATGTGCAGGTTAGGTGAATTGGCCCTGCTAAATTGCCTGTAGTGTAGGGGAATGGGTCTGGGTAGGTTATGCTTCGGTAGGTCGGTGTGGACTTGTTGGGCCGAAGGGCCTGTTTCCACACTGTAAGTAATCTAATCTAAATTTTTATCCATTGTCAATTGATTGAAAAGAGATGAGTAAGGATAATGCTGGTTTGTTTTTACACCCAGTGTCATCAAAGTATCACTCGAAGGACAAATAGGTTTGATGCAGAAGCATATCTTCTTTTAGTCTTTTCTCAATAATGTGATTAAATGTTGACCTCAAAACACTCATCAGTGTTACATTTTTGGTTCTGATACTACACTACTTTCTGGGCATGCACTAAGTTAGATAAAACATGAGGGTTTTGATGTTGCCTGGCCTCTGTAATACTGTCTGGATGAAAATCCAATAAAGATGTTTCACATAGTAGGTAAAACCCAGGGGCAAATTTACTAAGCATGGAATCATATTTTTGCTGCCTCCTAATTATATCTGTCAATATATTTGAAGTTTTGTACATAATATGCACTTCATATAACACACTCTGCTCATCACTTTTTTCTGAGAGAGCTTCAGTCATTTCAATCTTCAGGGATGAATTTGTCGATGCCATTGTTTATCAAATCAGCTCAGCAACAAGAGAAAAATACTAATTGTACATTGCATATAGATATTAATACATTAAAACAAACCGATTTTAATGCAATCTGGAAATATTCAGTGACTGTTTTAAAAACATATTAAGCAGCCCAACAAAGATGACCACACCTGTAATCATGTGATTAAACTTAGCAGTAACTTTCCAGATACTGCTCAGAAGTCAAAGTAAGCTGAACAATCAACTCCTCTTGTACTTCCTGATGGGACTGGAATGCTAACTATAGTGTTATAAGCTGCCACAGATACAAACTGTCTCCAAGTCTCTTAAGCCATAAAATTAGAAGCTAGTCAAATAATTTAAAGTGTGTTAATGATTTTTCACTTAACATCGGAGATTGGTCATGGACACTTATCTATCCACAATGCAAGCCCTGTTTCAATGATAACTGCTGTGGTTGTGGGTTCGCTGAGCTGGGAAGTTGATTTGCAGACATTTCATCCCCAGTCTGGGTGACATCTTCAGTACTTCGAAGCCTCCTGTGAAGCGCTGCTGCTTCCGGTTGCTGGTTTCGGTAGTTCATTGCAGTGGTTGGTATATTAGGTCTAGGTCTATGTGTTTGTTGATGGAGTCAGTAGATGAGTGAGATGCTACTAGAAATTCTCTGGTTTAGCTTGCCTTATGATTGTTGTGTTGTCCCAGTGTCGGATTTCTGGTATTTGTCACCTGTGTGTATGGCTACTAGGGACAGCTGGTTGTGGCATTTAGTGGCTAGCTAGTGTTCATGGATGCGGATTGCTAGTTGACTGCCTGTTTGTACTCTATAGTGTTTCATGCAGTCATTGCATGGAATCTTGTAAATTAAGTCAGTGATGCACATGGTGGGTGTAGAGTCTTTTGTCATAGTGAGTTGTCTGAGTGTGGCTGTCAGTTTATGGGCTGTCATGAATTTGAGTGGTTGGAGGAGTCTGGATGTTAGTTCTGAGAGTTTTTTATATAAGGTAGTGTGGTGAGTGCGTCAAGTCGTGGCATGTCCTCATCACGTTGTTTGTCTGCTAGGCATTTGCAAATAAAGTTGCAGAGGTATCCGTTCTTGATGAAGACTCTGTAGAGATGTTCTTCTTCTTTTCACAGGTCTGGGGTGCTGCAGTGTGTTGTATCTGTTTTGAACAAGGTTCTAATGCAGCTTCTGTTGTGTGTGTTGTAGTTCAGGTTCTGGTCCATGTGTGTTACTTTTCTGTACACTTCTGTGGTGCATTCACTGTTCTGTGTTCTTTCTACCATTACATTTCAGGAATGGGAGTCGATTGTTGGTTTCCTCCTTTCTCATAAATCTGATCCCTGTGAGCATAGTGTTGATAATCCGGTGTGTGTTCTCAATTTCCATTCTCTTAATAATTACAAAAGTGTCATCCACTTATCTGATCCAGAGTTTTGGCTGGATTTGTGGGAGGGCTTTTGTTCCAGTCTTTGCATCATTGCTTCTGCTATGAGCTTGGAGATGGGTGAGCCCATAGGTGTTCCATTGATCTGTTCACATATTTGGTTGTTGAATGTGAAGTTTGTCATCAAGCACAGGTCTAGTAGCTTGAGTATGCAGTCCTTGTTGATAGGTTCCCCTTCATGTTGTCTGTTCTGTTTGTCTAGGAAGTTGGCAATTGTGTCTCTGATCAGAGTTTTGTCAATTGAAGTGAACAGTGCCATTGCATTAAATGAGACCATTGCTTCGACCTTGTCTATGTTTATGTTCTTGATGTTGTCTAGGAATTCCTGTCATGATTGTAGGGAGTGTTTGGATCTGCTGATAAGATTTTTCAGTTTTTGTTGAAGTTCTTTTGCCAGTTTATGTGATGGAGTTCCAGAGTGTGCCGCAATGGATCTAAGTCTGGTTTGTGTACCTTGGGTAATCAGTAAAATATTGGGGTGTTGTTGCTTTCTGGTTTCATCCTTTGTAGGTCAGACTTGGTTAGCAACCTTTTTTTGTAGGTTCCGCAGTGTGTTGTTTACTCCATTGGTTCGCTGTGGTGTGGGATCATACTCCCTCTGTAGGTAGGTGTCAGTATCTGCAAGTAGTTTCTCTGCTTTCTGAATATATTTGGTCTTGTCCATAATGACCATCATTTTGCCTTTATCCGCTTGTACTATGATTATGTTCCTATCCTTTTTGAGTGTGTTGAGGATTTCTCTCCTTAGTGTTGAGATTGTTCATTTGTCTTTTCTTTGTGAGTACAATGCTTGCTGTTTCTCTTAGGTTAGTCCGTTAGTCTTGAGCATACATTCTAGTGCAGCTAGGAAGTCTGTAATTTTTATGGCCTTGTGGTTGTAGTTGGTACCTTGGCTAGTCTGGTTTTTTCTGTGTCTGTGAGCTGTCTTTTGGAGAGGTTTCTTATCCAGGTGTCAGTCATGTTGTCTTCTCTGCTGTTGGCTAGTATAGTCATTTTGTCTTGTAGTGCTGTTCTCTTTTTATATGTGTTCCGTTCTGTCCTATGGTGATGACCTGTTGGATTGTTGTGGTCCCCTTATGATTGGTTGTTTTTAAAACTAACAATTTTTCACACGCAGTTTCTTGTCTGTACCTGTGTAGTTTGTTGTGTGTCCATAATCAGATGTCCCTAGTAGCCATACACACAGAGGACAAAGATCACAAATTTGACTGGGACAACATATTGATCATAGGACAAGCTAAACAGAGGACAGCCAGAGAATTTCCAGAAGTATGGCACTCATCCATGGATTCCATCAACAAACGCATAGTCCTAGACTCAATATAATGCCCACGACAACAAACTACCGGAACCAGCAAACAGAAACAGCAGGAACGGAACTAAATAAATTCCAGAAGACACAGCATGGCAGCACTTCACAGGAGGCTTCAAGGCACTGAAGATGTCACCTAGACAGGGGATGAAACATCTGCAAATCAATCTCCCAGCTCAGCAAACATACCCACAACCATGGCAACTGGCACCAAAGCTACAAGTCTTGACGTAAACCTTCAATGACAACTCTTCACCACAATGCTTGGGTAATTGACTCCCACGACGCTGAACCCAACTGCCTTTTAACCATAACATTTTGAAATTGCAATTAGTTAAAAGGTCAGTGCTGCTTCATCAACTGACAATATCAAAATCATAACTTTGAGCTAAAAAAATAAAGTCTGCAGTATGTAGAAAGCAAGCCAATAACCTTTATTTAAGCTCTCTGCAAGTAATAAACCTTCTTTGGTAAAACAGCAAAGCAATATTCCTTAGAAGATGTTCCAAGGAATTTCAAACAGAACAAACTGTCTTAAACTCCATTGACTGAATGTTGGACAACCGTGACACAGTGGTTAGCACTGCTGCCTCACAGCGCCAGAGACCCAGGTTCAATTCCCGCCTCAGGCGACTGACTGTGTGGAGTTTGCACGTTCTTCCCGTGTCTGCCTGGGTTTCCTCCAGGTGCTCCAGTTTCCTCCCACAGTCCAAGGATGTGCAGGTGAGGTGAATTGGCCAGGCTAAATTGCCCGTAGAGTTAGGTAAGGGGTACATGTAGGGGTATGGGTGGGTTGCGCTTCTTCCACACTGTAAGTAATCTAATTTAATCAATTGATCCCTGACACAATGGAATTTTGGTCACCAAGCAAGAATATTTATAAATAGATATCCTTTAGTTATTTTGTACTCAAGTTGTTGCTAATTGAATAATCTTTTTATCCACTTATATGTTTATGGGTGTGCATGTGCTGTGAAGCATATCCCCCATTGCATTGATAAGTGTTTAACACTGTTCCAGTGTTGTTGCGATCCTTATAAACTCAGAGCCCACAAACAGGGAACAGATGAAATACACCACATTGTTCATAAGCATAACTTTCTTACACACTGGTGATGACAAAAAGAGAGATTTGTTTTATAACTTGCAATCTATCCACAACACTTTAAACATTGTACCAAACTCTGATAAGAAGAGTCATTAGACCTTCTATAATGACCATTTTCACTGTGCTAGTGAAAGGAAGTAATTTAAATTTATTTAGTGCTTTTTAGATTCATAGATTGTCTCAAAAGTATTTCATGCCAATAAACACTTTTTAATGACTGGAATAGAGGTTATATAAGAACCATTTTCAAAGATGAACAAATTAAAAATAATGATGAGATAAATGACCAATTCATGTTAGCTGTCTAATGGTCACGGAGCACCAAATATTAGTTCTTTGATCATCTTGTCTTGATGTAGAGTCATAGAGTTATACAGCTTGGAAACAGACCTCTTAGTCCCACTCATCCATGCTGACCAGATATCCTGAACTGATCTAGTCCCATTTGTCAGCATTTGATTCATTTCCCTCCAGATCCTTCCTATTCATGTATTCATCCAAATGCCTGTTGTGATTGTACCCCCCCCCCACTTCATCAGCTCTTCTGGCAGCTCGTTCCACACAGACTACCTTCTGCGTGAAAACGTTGCCCCTTCTAAGTCTTTCCCCCTCTCACCTTAAACGTATGTCTTCTAGTTTTGGACTCCCCTACACTTTGACTATTCACCCTATCCATGCCCCTCATGATTTTATAAACTTCTGTAAGATCAGCCCTCAGCCTCTGATGCTTCAGGAAAAGTTGCTCCAATCTATTTAGCCTATACCCATAATGCAAACTCTCCAGTCTCAGCAACATCCTTTAAAATCCATTCTGAACCCTTTCAAGCTTAATAACATCTTTCTTATGGCAGGGAGACCAGAATTGAATGCAGCATTCTAAAAGTGGCCTCACCAATGTCTTGTACAGCCGCAACATGACGTCTCAAGTTATACTCAATACACTGACCAATCAAGGCAAGTATCGATATATCTTGCACTTTCAACTAAACAAGCAAATATTTAATTTGACACCTCATCCAAAAGACAAAATACTCTACTTCCTCCCCATTGGTAGTACTCCTTCAACAGCAACAATCATTTCAAATGTATGTGCTTTCCAAAAGGAGAATTGAGGGGGCGAATCTACAATTGGATCCAACTGCTCTACACAAATGATTGGGAATCATAAAACTTCTCAAATTTCTCTCCCTTGGCTTATTTGCGTATTGTATAGAACCTTGTTCCAAGCCCATCTGGAAGGCTGAGGGGTTGAGAGAGGTGGCTATCCTAGGTAGCAAAGGCATGCATGACAAAGCCTCTCTGTACATGGAAAAGCATTGCTGGCTTCCGCTCAGACGTGTTGGCATGCACTCATGAGAGTCTGCGAGTATGAACTGGCCTAGGAGCCAAGATCACTCAAGATGAGAGCAATTGGGCTGATTGATGCTTTGCTCCATCACCATCAGGTCAGACTGCATGAAGACACTGGCGATAGGAAGGAAGCACTAGTGCATGTACTAAAAATGGGTCTGATCCACTAACGTCCTTTAGGGTTGGAAATCTGCCATCCTTACCTAGTGCCCTATATGTGATTCCAGACTCAAAGCAATGTGGTTGACGGGAAACTATAGACCTGAGTCTGACTTTGGTTGTGCTTAAATTGTTAGAGGTCATTATAAAAGATAGGATTTATGAACATTTAAAAAGGCAAAAATGATTAAGGATAGTCAGTATGGTTTTGTGTGAGGATAATTGTGTCTCACAAATTTGTTTGAGTTTTTTTTGAGGAAGTTACCAAAAAGCTTGATGATGTTTATTTGGATTTTAGTAAAGCCTTCGATAAGGTTTTGCATGGTAGACTAATTAGTAAAGGTAGGGATGGGATTCAGGACGAGCCTGCCAATTGGATACATAATTGGCTTAACAGCAGGAGACAGAGCGTAATGGTATCTGGTTGCTTTTCACACTGGAGGCCTGTGACCAGTGGTGTTCCACAGAGATCAGTCCTGAGTCCTCTTTTGTTTGTCATTTGTATAAAATGACTTGGATGAGAATATGGAAGGCATGGTTAGTAAGTTTGTGGACAACACCAAAATTGGTGGCATTGTAGACAATGAAGAAGGTTTTCTAAGATTACAAAGAGATATTGATCAAATGGGTCAATGGGCTGAAAAATGGCAGATGGAGTTCAATTTCGATAAATGCAAGGTATTGCATTTTGGTACAACAAACAAGGGTAGGGCTTATACAATTAATGGTAGGGCCTTGAGTAGTGTAGAAGAGGGACCTAGGGTTGCAGGTACATAATTCTTTGAAGTCTGTGTCACATATATATAGGGTGGTTAAAAAAGTCATTACACACTTGTCTTCAATGCTCAGTCCTTTTGAGTATAGGAGTTGCCAAGTCATGTTGAGGTTATTCAGGACATTGGTGAGGCCTCTTCTGGAATACTGTGTCCACTTAAAGGAAGAATTTATCAAACTGGAGAGGGTTCAGAAGAGATTTACCAGAATGTAGCCGGATATGGAAGGTTTGAGTTATAAAGAAAGGCTGAATAGGCTGGGACCTTTTTCACTGAAGTGTAAGAGGTTAAAAGGTGATCGGAAAGAGGTTTTTAAAATAATAAGAGGTATAGATAGAGTTAATGGTAGTTGTCTTTTCCCTAGGATGGGGTATTTCAAGACTATGGGGTACATTTTAAGGTGAGAGGAGAGAGATGTAAAAAGACATATGAGGCAATATTTTACACAGAGGGCAGTTTGTGTGTGGAATGAACTTCCTGAGAAAGTGGTGGATGCGAGTGGATGCCGGTCTCATTCCTGAAGAAGGGCTTATGCCTGAAATGTCGATTCTCCTGCTCCTTGGTGCTGCCTGGCCTGCTGTGTTTTTCCAGCACATTTTTCAACTCAACGATGCGGGTACAATTTCAACATTTAGAAGACAATTGGATAAATCCACAAATTGAAATGGATTGAATGGATACGGGCCAGGAGCAGGCATGTGGGACTAGTTTAGTTTGGGATCATGTTCGGCATAGACTGGTTAGATCGAAGGGTCTGTTTCCATGCTGTATGACTCTATGACTCAGGACTGTCCGTTGGGCAATAAATGCTTGCTGAACGAGTGACACCTGCAACCCATGATGAAGAATGAACATACATTGTGTCCATTCTGATGGGCCTTGAATCATGCATAATTCTGAATGTCTCTGCTTTATGGCACGACTACACCTAGGCATTCTGTCCATCACCCTGCATTCTTCCCAATGCCTTCTAGATCTGCCAAATCCAATTCTGTCCTGTGATGTGTGTACCCCCTGTTACATGTCCATTGCATGGTTATATTACATTCAGGGAGTCTGCTCGACCCTTTCCCACCCCCACAACACCAACACCACCACCACCTGGAAATCACTGTGACTGCGCATGTCCCGCCTAGGTGACACGCGCAGTGCGTAGCGGATGTGTCGGGAAGATGGCGGCGGCCGGGTCCTCGGGGCGGCCTGAGCTCGGTTTGGTAACGTTGTTACTGTTGACCGTGTGGGCTTCAGTATTGGCCGTACAGGCCCAGAGGAGTCCAGTCAAAGTCATCACCGACCACAACTGGAGGGAGATCCTGGAAGGAGAATGGATGGTGGAGTTGTGAGTGACGGGAGGTGGGATGGGGATGGGGATGGGGATGGGGATGGGGATGGGGAACTGAGCCTCCGGGACTGGGCGGTTCTCCCACGTGCTGTTTGCAGCAAGTTGTGTTCCTGAGACTGAGTCAGTGAAGGTTGAAAAAAATTACCGAAATTGAACCACATCAGGGCCAGTAACCATCACCCAGGAAGGGCTGTCACTTTTAACAATCACATCCCTACCTCCTTTAAACTTTTCTGAGTTACGATGTCTAAAATAACTTACAGATGTTTTGCTACTCATAGGATTTCTAAAAGTAAGAGTAATTTAAAACAAAAAAAAGGGGGTTGGGTTGCAGTGATTCTAGTAAGTAACTATGCATTTGTGTTAATCTGTATGTCCACTTTAATCTCCAGCTATGCCCCCTGGTGTCCTGCCTGCCAGCAGCTACAGTCTGAATGGAATGAGTTTGCAGAGTGGAGTGATGATCTGGGTGTTAACGTAGCCAAAGTGGATGTAACTGAACAGCCAGGTAATTTTCTGCAGTAGTGTCATTGCACTCAAATAATATTTTGTTGTGGGGAACAAAACCTGACTAAAATCTCCTGTAAAGAATGAATCTTCAGAAGTGTGTGCAAACTAGAAGGACTGATTATTATTTCCACTCTTGAGAAGAACGTGATAGATTTTCACACTTGAGAGGTTTTTTTTTAATTCTGCCAGTGTTAAACCAATAATTGCAAAAGCATTTCAGCTGAATGGAATATTTTGTTATTGCCAGTTCTCTGCACAAATGTTTCAAATCTGTATAATTGTACCCTTCTGATTTTATGGCTGCATGCTTTATTCTTGATGTAATTGTAATAATCTATATGAGGAGTATTTGTGCTTTGCATATGGAGGTAGTTGCTACATAAAGTGACAAGGATGTAGTTTTTATTCATTTTGTACTGGGGCAAGTGCCTAGGTTTCGTAAGCATTGTTTTTGTCAGAAGTCTGAACTATAAATCAGCATGTGGTCTTTGAAATATTGTGCCTGTTTGTCACTTCAGAAATATCAATTTTAGTATTGCTCATCTGCAGAATCCAACTTGGAGTCATAAATATGAATCCAACTTGGAGTCATAAATACCTTCCAATCTGTATAAGTCATGTTGAAATAAAATTTTCAGTTTATCTGCTGAAAAATAAGAAATATATAGTAAGCTCTGCTTGCCTGGGCAAACTGACTGGCAACAGTTAAAGACTCCTTTCTTAAGTGATATTTAGTACTTTTTTTTAATCAACCCATTGTTTTGTTCATAATTGATACAAAGGTTTCTTAATTATTTTGTTTTAACTGAGAATCCATTTTGTATTTTTAAAATAGGTTTGAGTGGCCGTTTCATTATTACTGCTCTTCCTACAATATACCAGTGAGTATATAATACTTCGCTACAAATAGCACTGGACAAAATTACAACGTACAGTATATTTACTTATATCTAAGTTCTTTTTATATCATTTTAATATCCACAAATACATAAATCTTTAAACATCATGCTGATCCTGTAGAACACATGATTGAGACTTTTGCCTTTTTCAAAACCATTTAAAATTACTTTGATAATGAGTTTACACTCCTTATGAATAAGAATGTGATTTGTCATACGCATCTTGTGGTAATGTAGCATTGCCTGAAACTGTAATTACAATTCTTTCCCTTTTCTTAGGATATCAGCTATGTGTCTTTAATATAGACTACAAATCAACTTTTTTACAAGTAAAAATTAGATATTTGCAGGAAATCAATACAGATCCAAAGAGTGTAAGCATCTTGGTAACTCTCAATGCAGAATTTGGGCTCATGCATCTGTAATGTGTTTAATCCACAATCTTTGTATTATGAAGCCTTTAAATAACCTTCTTTATTCAATGAATTATGTATAACTTGCCAAAAATGCATCTACATCTCATTGTCTGGGAAAGATGCTCTGAGGCATTCCCCTGTACCCAGAGATGATCTTTTGAGATCTGTTCCAGTCAACTGACCTAGAAAATAGAAGATTCATAAATCCCTACAGTGCCGCAAGAGGCCATTAGGCCCTTCGACTCTGTACTGACTTTCAAAGAACATCTCATCCAGATCCACCCTGTCTCCATAACTACATATTTTGCATGTCTAATCTCGCTAGCCTACTTCCCTGGACACTGTGGGCAATTTAGCTTGCTCAGTCACCTAATTTGCACATCTTTAGACTGTGGGAGGAAACCAGAGCACCCAGTGGAAACCCAGCCATACACTGGGAGGCTGTGCAAACTGCACACAGACAGTCATCCAAAGATGGAATTGAACCCAGATCCCTGGTTCCGTGAGGCAGCAGTGGAAACCACTTATGAAGGAAACATTTTGGGAATGGTGGTCAATGTTTGAAAGATGCAAATGTATTGGTGGTCTTTTGAGTAGCTGACTCTGATAGCCTTGCCACAAAGAATGGGGTAGGTATTTGAAACCTGGTGACAAACAACTGTATGCTTGTAGAGATTTAGTAGTCAGAATAGCTGAGATTATTGTTTATAGTCACCTGAGGGAAGAAAATCTGAAAGATCTTTGTTATGTCATTCCAACCATAGAATAGGACTTTGGATTAATTGCCGTCCAGATGATTAGTCTGCAGTAAACAAAATGAAAATAAAAAGATCTCCTAAATGGATGATTAGAAATACATAGCTGATATTTACTTTGACAAAACTATTCATTAAAGGATCTTCTGAAGTAAGATTTGCTTAAGTATCTCAACAGAACTGTGATCATATTCATTGCCTATTAATGTTAAATGTTTTATTCATTTCCTGTCCAGCTTGTCGCTATCCCTACAAGGAAACCTGCTTTGCCATGACTAAGTATGGGGTTTATATTGTATGTGGTCCCAGGCTCCTCACAGGTGACTGTCCACATTCTTTACTAAGCATAATAGCTGCACCCTAAATGTGTTACAAACATTACTCATCTGTGCCTTCTGAACCATTGACCTTCTGACTTGTTAACATCATCTGTGTTACCTGCCATTCCTTGTATTCATTCACTTTGATGGGATGGTATCCTGACATCACAACAGCTAGGAATGATGGGCTGCTCATTTTGTTTTCTATGACTGCTGAATAGAGATGCCTAGGTATGGCCACAAGTGTACACAACCAGTTATTTGGAGTCAAAAATACGTGTTGTGCAGCAGCAATTTCCGCTACCCACAATCTTTCTGATTGCGTTGCTTATCAGGGGGATCAAGGGTATTAGCCCTTTCAAACACTTCCGAGATGTCTCAACATGACATTATCATAAAAACCAAAAGAAAATTGCTTTTGCTACCATAATACCAAAAAAAACCTTTTAATATTACAAGTATGGTATGGCTAATTACAATGATTTAACTTTCATTGTAATTATAAACCAATGTGTGTGTTTACAAATAAAATGCAACTTCTTTCATATAAAGGTTTAAGAGCAGGGTTAAAAATAAAATTCAGATTTTTGGATTATAGCTGTTTTAAATGGCATTTAATTTGCTTAACTTTAACAGTTGTACTAGTTTTGTTCATGTACAGATTAGTGAAAAGGTCTCTTTACTTAAGTGTTTATAGTTGCTTTTTGTTTTGTTTTTCAGCTGTAAGGATGGAGAGTTTAGAAAATATCAAGGCCCTAGACTGAAGAACGACTTTATTGACTTTATAGATGGAAAGAAATGGGAATCCATCGAACCAATGTATTCTTGGTTGCGACCCTCCTCATTTTTGTAAGTTTAAGTAATCCAGATTACAATGTAGTATTAGTTTTCTAATTCTGAGTAAGTTATATTTCTTAGTTTTATTGTTATTTATTATTTCTTAATATTGTAAGTTACTTTACAAGATATTATTTAAAAGGTTTGACACCAATTAAAACTACTGAGGCCTATTTTATTGTTTCCCAGGGTCCAATCAATATTTGAACATGATCCGAAACACTGATTTTATTGTGATTGATAGCATTTATTATCATTCCTTAACTATGCTTGAGGAAGTGGTGGTGAGCTGACTTCTTGAACCCATGTAGTCCTTGGGATGTTAGGAAGTGAGGATTTGGAACCAACACAGTGAAAGAATGGATGGTGTGGATGGCTTCAAGGGAAATTAGCAGGTGGTGGTGTTCCCATATATTTGCTGCCCTAATCCTTAAGTGTTGGTGGAGAAACCTTGGTAATCTACTGCATCTTGCAGATGACACACTGTTGCTACTGACCATTGGCTGTGAAAGAAATTAACGCCAAAAGTGATGGTTGAGGTAAAGTTAAGCAGGTTCTTTATTCTGGATGTTGTCAAGTTTGTTGTGATTACCACTGCATCCATCCAGTGGAGAGCTTTGTATCATACTCCTAACTTGTACCTTGTAGATGGTGGAAAGATGTTGGGAAAGCAGCAGATGGATTACCTGCTGTAGAATATCTAGACCCTGACTTGATCTAGTACATTTAGTGTTTTTTTGACTGGTCTAAATTCAGTTTCTTTTAACTTGTACCCTCCTCCAGGATGTTGATAATGGGATTTTCAGTGGTAGTAGGTACTTACCGTTTGCCAGTCCATGTCTGGATGTTTCCTGATATTGCTGCATACAAACACTGGCTTCTTTGGTATCTGAGGTGTTTGTAATGGTGCTGTAGATTTATGCAACCATTAATGAACATCTCCAATACTGTCCCTATGATGGAATGAAGATCATTGATGACGGAGCTGAAGATGATTCGGCCTAGCACACGTCCCTGAGAAGCTCCTGCAGTGGTGATCTGGGCTTTGATGTTTGACCTTCAACAAGCACAGCCATCTTCCTTTTTGCTATGTATGATTCCACCCACCCGAGACACTTTCCCCAGATTCCTCCAGTTTTGGCAGGCACCGTGGAGTGCAACTATTTTATGCATGTTTGGACCAAGGTTATAATGAGGCCAGGAACTGAATGGGCCTTGTGGAACTTATTGTTCCTTTGCAAATGGCAATTGATGGTATTGTTGATGAGGAAGAGTAGACTGCTACGATGGTGATTGGCGAGTTGGTTTTTGCTTGCTTTTTGTTCATAGCACATTTCTGGACAATTTACTACATTGTTGGGTAGACACTGGTGTTGCAGCTTTACTGGAACAATTTATCTCAGTTGTGGCTAGTTCTGGAGCACAAGTGTTTAGTCCTATTGCTGGAATATTGTCAGGGCCCATAGTCTTTTTTTATTATATCTAGTGCCTTCAGCTGTCTCTTGTGATCATGAAACTGACCTCACCATGTGCTGCCTTTGCCTGTTCCTCACCCTTTTAAAAGTGCCAGATGGAGGATGGGAAATATTTCTGGCTGTAACAGGCTGCTCCTTTTTTGTTTGAGGTATTTTAGGTGTTGGAAGTGATTTTCTTGAATTCCAGGAGCAGCAATTACTGTTTTACAAGCTGTTGCATTGTTTTGGAACTTCGGGGGAAAAAAAAGTCAAAACAATGGCACTTTTAAAAGGGTGAGGTACAGACAAAGGCAGCACCATGGTGAGGTCAGTGCAGGAGAGAGACAGAATGAGAGAAAGAAACCCACATTGCTAACTGACACAGCAGTGAACCTGCGCAGTTACTGCCTTTGCTGTTGAATTCATGTATTGCTGGACATCGGAGTGCATCTGGGAAAATTAACAAACAGTGAAATTTACAACTGATCTTGGAGGAACCTGTTTGGGAGAGTCACAGCACAGAAACACATATGTGAATGGTTTTAAGGGTCTTGCTGTAAGTCTGCAGTAGTGAATAGAGTGGGTTCTTTCTTGATTATATGTTTTATTGAGATATGTCTCGATTAAACTTAAAAATATGAGCCATTAGTGTTAAGTTAACCTGGAACAGTGTTTTGTAGAGGAATAAGACGGTGCTATTTTCTGCTTCTGCAGATTGGAAGAAGCAAAAATGGTCCTTGGTAGAGTGATATGCTCTTTTTGTCAGATGTGGGAGTTTAGGGAGAGTTTACAGGTTACTGAAGATTATATCTGCAATAAATGCCGTTGGTTGCGAATCCTATCAGATGAAATTGAATGGTTGGAGCGACAATTAGAGGCAATGAGGAATTTACAAGACCTGGGGGGGGTGTGATGGATGGCAGTTATAGGAAGGGAGAAAAGTCGCAGACACAGTCACATAGATGAGTTAACTCCAGGAAAGGTAAGAGAGATAGACAGGTAGTGGAGGGGTCTTCTGTGGCTATCCCATTTCAAACAAGTATACTGTTTTGGAAAATTTTGGGGGTGATGGATTCTCAGGGGAATGTAGCATGAACAGCCAAGTTTCAAGTATTGAGACTGGCTCTAATGCAACGATGGGTATGTTGGGTTCCAAGAGATCGATTGTATTAGGGGACTCTCTAGTCCGAGGACTGACAGGTGTTTCTGTGGCCAGCAGCAAAAAATCAGAATAGTATGTTGCTTCCCTGGTGCCAGGATCAAGAATGTCTCGGACAGGGTCCAACAGGAGGTCATTGTACACATTGGAACCAACGACATAGGAAGGGAAAAGGTTGAGATTCTGAAGGGAGAATACAGAGTTAGGCAGGAATTTAAAAAGGAGGTCCTCGAGAGTAGTAATATCTGGATTACTCTCAGTGCTACGAGCTAGTGAGGGCAGAAATAGGAGGATAGAGCAGGTGAACGTATGGCTGAGGAGCTGCAATATGGGAGAAAGATTCACATTTTGGGATCATTTGGAATCTTCTGGGGTAGACGTGACCTGTACAAGAAGGACAGATTGCACCGAAATTGGAAAGGGACTAATATACTGGCAGGGAAATTTGCAAGAGCTGCTCGGGAGGATTTAAATTAGTAAGGTTGGTGGGGTGGGACCCAGGGAGATAGTGAGGAAAGAGATCAATCTGAGACTGGTACAGTTGAGAACAGAAGCGAGTCAGTCAGGGCAGGCAGGGACAAAGCAGAGAACAAGGTAGGACTGATAAACTAAACTGTGTTTATTTCAATGTAAGAGCCTAACAGGGAAGGCAGATGACCTCAGGGCATGGTTAGGAACATGGGACTGGGATATCATAGCAATTACAGGAACATGGCTCAGGGATGGACAGGACTGGTAGCTTAATATTCCAGGATACAAGTGCTACAGGAAGGACAGAAAGGGAGACGAGAGGAGTGGGAGTGGCGTTTTTGATAAGGCATAGCATTACAGCTGTGCTGAGAGAGGATATTCCTGGAAATAATCCAGGGAAGTTATTTGTGTGGAACTGAGAAATACGAAAGGGATGATCACCTTTATTGGGATTGTTTAATAGACCCCCTAATAGTCAGAGGGAAATTGAAAAATAAATTTGTTAGGAGATCTCAGTTATCTGTAAGAATAATAGGGTGGTTATGGTAGGGGATTTTAACTTTCCAAACATAGACTGGGACTGTTACAGTGTTAAGTGTTTAGATGGAGAGAAATTTGTCAAGCATGTACAAGAAACTTTTCTGATTCAGTATGTGGATGTACTTACTAGAGAAGGTGCAAAACTTGACCTACTCTTGGGAAGTAAAGCAGGGCAGGTGAATGAGGTGTCAGTGGGGAAACACTTTGGGGCCAGCGATCATAATTCTATTTGTTTTAAAATAGTGATGGAAAAAGTTAGACCACACCTAAAAGTTGAAGTTCTAAATTTGAGAAAGGTCAATTTTGATGGTATTGGGCAAGAACTTTCAAAAGTTGATTGGGGGCAGATGTTCGCAGGTAAAGGGACGGTTGGGAGCGCTAGCTGGGAGAACAGCATTTCATTTTCTGCTTTATTGACCCTCTAGCCTACAAAATGAGATAATGAGTCCAGAGACAGTATATTCTTGTTAGGGCGAAAGAAAAGGCTGGTAAGTATAGAGACTGTTGGAAGACTAAAGAAATTGAGGGTTTGGTTAAGAAAAAGAAGGAAGCATATGTCACGCATGGACAAGATGGATAGAATGAATCCTTAAAAGAGTATAAATGCAGTAGCAATATACTTAGGGAAATCAGGAGGGCAAAAAGGGAACATGAGATAGCTTTGGCAAATAGAGTTAAGGAGAATCCAAAGGGATTTTACAAATATATTAAGGACAAAAGAGTAACGAGGGAGAGAATAGGGCCCCTCAAAGATCAGCAAAATGGCCTTTGTGTGAAGCTGCAGAAGATTGGGGAGATTCTAAACAAGTATTTTGCATTAGTGTTTACTGTGGGGAAGGACATGAAAGATATAGAATATGGGGAAATAGATGGTGACATCTTGAAAAATGTCCATATTACAGAGGAGGAAGTCCTGGCTCTCTTGAAAGGCATAAAAGTGGATAAATCCCCAGGACAGGATCAGGTGTGTCCCAGAACACTTTAGGGAGCTAGGGAAGTGATTACTGGGCCTCTTACTGAGATATTTGTATCATTGATAGTCACCGGTAAGGTGCCGGAAGACTGGAGGTTGGCTAATGTGGTGCCACTATTTAAGAAAGGGTAGTAAGGACAAGCCAGACAACTATAGACCAGTGAGCCCGATGTCGGTGTTGGGCAAGTTATTGGAAGGAATCCTGAGGGACAGGGTGAACCTGTATTTGGAAAGGCAAGGACTGATTTGGGATAGTCAAAATTGCTTTGTGCATGGGAAATCATATCTCACAAACTTGATTGAGTTTTTTGAAGAAGTAACAAAGGATTGATGAGGGTTGAAAAATGTGGTGCTGGAAAAACACAGCAGGCCAGGCAGCATCCGAGGAGCAGGAGAATTGACGTTTTGGGCATAAGCCCTTCTTCAGGAATGAAGAATGAAGCTTATGCCCGAAACGTCGATTCTCCTGCTCCTCGGATGCTGCCTGGCCTGCTGCGTTTTCCAGCACCACATTTTTCAACTCAGGTACTCCAGCATCTGCAGTCCTCACTTTCTCCTAAAGATTGATGATGGCAGAGTGAGAGATGTGATCAATATGGACTTCAGTAAGGCGTTCAACAAGGTTCCCCATGGGAGACTGGTGAGCAAGGTTAGTTCTCATGGAATACCAGGAGAACTAGCCATTTGCATACAAAACTGGCTCAAAGGTAGAAGACAGAGGATGGTCGTGGAGGGTTGTTTTTCAAATTGGAGGCCTGTGACCAGTGGAGTGCCACTAGGATCAGTGCTGAGTCCACTATTTTTCATCACTTACATAAATGATTTGCAGATGACTCCCAAAATTGGAGGTGTAGTGGACAGCGAAGATTACTTCGGATTACAACGGGTTCTTGATCAGATGAGCCAATGGGCTGAGGAATGGCAGATGGAGTTTAATCTGGATAAATGCGAGGTACTGGATTTTGGGAAAGCAAATCTTAGCAGGACATATACACTTAAGGATAAGGTCCTATGGAGTGGTGCTGAACAAAGAAATCTTGGAGTGCAGATTTATACTTCCTTGAAAGTAGAGTCGCAGGCAGGTAAGATAGTGAAGGCGTTTGGTATGCTTTCCTTTATTGGTCAGAGTATTGAGTAAATGAGTTGGAAGGTCATGTTGCAGCTGTACAGACATTGGTTTGGCCACTTTTGGAATATTGTTTGCAATTCTGATTTTCTTCCTATCAGAAGGTTGTTGTGAAACTTGAAAGGGTTCAGAAAATATTTACAAGGATGTTGCCAGAGTTGGAGGATTTGAGCTGTAGGCAGAGGTTGAATAGGCTAGGGCTGTTTTCCCTGGAGTGTCAGAGGCTGAGGGGTGACCTTCCAGAGGTTTGTAAAATCATGAGCACGGATAGGATAAATAGACAATGCCTTTTCCCTGGGGTGAGAGAGTACAGAATTCGAGGGCATAGGTTTAGAGTGAGACGGGAAAGATATAAAAGAGACCTAAGGGACAACAGTGGTGTGTGTGGGGAATGGGCTGCCAGAGGGAGTGGTGGAGGCTAGTACAATTGCAACATTTAAAAGGCATTTGGATGGGTATATGAATAGGAAGTGTTTGGAGGGATATGGGCCGGGTGCTGGCAGGTGGGACTAGATTGGGTTGGGGTATCTGGTCAGCATGGACAGGTTGGATCGAAGGGTCTTTTTCTGTGCTGTACATCTCTGACTATGTGGAGTGAATTGAATTGGTTGGAGACTATAATCTGTAATACAAGGACCTCCAGAGGAGTGGATCCACTTGTCCATTCTGACTGAAGGTGGATCAAAATATTTAGCCTGGTCTTTTCCAGTGATGTGCTGGGTCCTCTCATTGTTGTGACATGGGATATTTATGGGCCCTTAACCTCTTAATGGTTTAACTTTCCATCAGCATTCACAACCGAATGTGGCAGGACTGCATACACTTGATCCATTGGCTGTGGTATGCTGAGCTCTGTTTAGTCCAACTCTTAATTCATTGTGTGTGATTCTTTATTACAGTAGAGAACAAAAAATGTTTGAGTGCAATCCTGAATGGTGGGTAAGCGTCCAAAAGCCAGAATGTGGCATATGCGTTGCACTCATCTGGAAAATAGTGAATGTAATGTACTTGGGGATAAGAAAGCAACTTTAAAAAGTTTCCCTTTAAATTTATTTTGTGGTATGCTGTCATTACATCCACATATCTGATTTGTAATTAGGTAAGAGCATTGATTGTTTAATAAAATTTGATGGGAGGTATATTTATTGCCAGATGCTATTCCTTGTAAACGTTGGTGTCTTCAGCTACTTTCAGATGTTGTTTTGGAGCTTGTGCATAATATTGAATGGTTTATCGTTCTCAGCATTTGCCAATTGATAGCTTTCCTCTGGTAGAATTCAAAACAAATGTTATCACGAATAGAATTTCTGTTACTATATTAATGTAGAAGGACTAAAAGAATATTTAGTTCTGAACAAGAGTCACTGGACCAGAAGTGTTGACTCTGATTTCTCTCCACAGATGTTACCAAACCTTCTGAGTTTTCTAGCAATTTCTGTTTTTGTTCCTGATGTCTAGCACCTGCAGTTCTTTCTGGTTTTTTTTTACTTAATTCTGTTCACCTAATTTATTAATCTCAGCCTTTTCCAAGGTGAGATGTGTTTGGTAATTGGCCCACATTCCTACCTGAAGAAGGGCTTATGCCCGAAATGTCGATTCTCCTGCTCCTTGGATGCTGCCTAACCTGCTGCGCTTTTCCAGCAACACATTTTTCAGCCACATTCCTTTTATCAATTTATAGCCCACAAGCCGTTAATGCTACTGGAACTTGACGTAAATCTTTCAGACTTTTGTATTTTTTCTAAATTTGTTCAAGTTGAATGACTAGCTATTTCTTTCTAAAATGTTTTAATCCTAATTGACTATTACTGATATCCTTGCTTTGATTTCCATTGCAGGATGACTGGCATGTCAGCATTATTTCAGTTGTCTATGTGGATTCGTGTAAGTTTTTTAAATTTTTGATTCTACTATTAACAGTTGTACTGTTTAATGCTGAATCATGGTTCTTACAGTTTGGATATCTTTTTTCCTGTTCATTACATTATTATGATTTGTGTGCATGGAGAGCTCAAATCTCTTCTCTCCTCCTGGTACCTTGCCATTTAAAAAATATTTCAATTTTTTGTTCAAGGATCTGAAGTCGATAATCTTGTACTTCCACATTATAAGCATACGTTATGTTGCCCAAGCCATTGTTAAAGCACATATAGTGTAATGCTAGACCCTGGTACGGATTTGAGGAATAGCATTTGTCAGAGAATATTCCCCTTTATTATACCTCAACATTCTTCTCTCAACCTTCTACCAATTTATTATCATTATTGGTGTAAAAGATTTCAGTTGAAGGCTAAAATAGTAATTGTGTATTTTAAGAAATACAGAGGAACCTCGATTATCCGAATACCAATTATCTGAAATCGGATTATCCGAAGGAGATCTCGAGGTCCTGATAGACATTACATCAAAGACTTGTTTCCAACAGATTGCATCTTTTGTTTACAGTGATTAAACAGGCACCGTCTCCAAATGACTGACTGCCCGCTCTCACTCTCTACCCTCTACCCTCTACCCAAACCTTCCCTGGAGTGTTTGGAGACTTATCCCACAAAGGCAGCTGCAGCAGTCTTTTTGTTGGTGTCCAGTCCAGCTGTCCTGGAGAGGGGGTGGGGGCGGTGCTGGACAGGGATGGGGGCGGGCGGGGGAGGTTCCAAGGGGCGGTGTTGGGCTGGGCAGGTGTGGGTGGGGTTGGGTGCAGTGGGGCGTTAGACGGGGTTGGGGAGCGGGAGTTGGCGGGCCAGACTTAGGGTGGGGCCTCGTGCGTTGTGTGCTGCTGTAGTCTCCTGAACGGGGAGCAGACTGTTTTAAAAACTCCAAGCCCCAGAAGAAAGGCATTTAATTGATTAACCGAATGATCGATTATCTGAACGAAATAGTGCCCGCCCATCTCGTTCAGATAATTGAGGTTCCCTGTATTTTGGTGAACAGCAGTTGATATTTATATACAATTGGCCTCTCCCAATTTTGTTAACTCGTTAACAGGAGCAATCAAGGCTACAACTGAAATGATTGTGTTTTTGTGTGTAAAAATGCATGGCCCCTTTTGATGATATGCTGTTCTTTAGCAATTCAAATAATTTTAAAAGTAATTCCATAGTTATGGGAAATAAATCCAGGCATCCTCCTACTTTTGTGTACTATATTGATGTATTTGGGGGCCTTATTTTCTATGTCATGTTTGGCCTCTGTCATTGCCACTAACTGATTTAGTTATATGCTTTGGATTGTGGTTGCAATTCAAAATTGCTATGGCATGTTTGTTTATTTTCTAGCATTGTCACAATTACTTCACGGAAGTTATCGGCATACCAGTTTGGGGATCATATAGCATTTTTGCTTTGATAACGCTTATTTCTGGTCTTGCACTTGGATTGGTAAGATTTACTAATTTGATTAGTAATAATTCCTAATTCCTCTAAGTCATAATTCAGATATGCAAAACATTTTCAAATTATTGCTGAAAATTATGTCAGGAAATTAAATTGTCCACAGAATTAAAGTGAAAAAGTTGATAAACATATTATGTTTCTGCTTTGTTCCTATGGTTTCACAGGTTTTCAACTTATGAATGGTAGCATCATATTTATATATCAGAAATAAGCATCTTACCATTAAAGAGTTTAATTGATCTGATGTCACAATTGAACTGATGTCAGACTTGCATTAGTTTGAATTTTGGCTGTGACTGGAATTGAGGAGGTTGATTTTCAGTATTTCCTTTATCATGCAAACTGCTTCACCTCACTGGGAAAAAAAACTGTTCATCCTGAAATAGTATTTAAATAACTTGGAATCAACTTTCAACTCCATTAGCTTCATATAGTTGTCTCTGATGACAACTATATAAAGTAGACTTAGCGATGCTTGTTTAATTAGAGGTACTTTGTCTTGATGCCAATGACCATTGGCTACTGTGTGTACAATTTATCAAAGGTTGCCAATTTCAGTACGGTCGAGCTACAAATAACTGAAATTGTGGGCTGTATGTGTATTTCCATAAAAATGGGGCAGGTCACACCCTGATTGTAAGAAACAAGTATCTCTGCATTCATGCATAGGCAGGCAATTATCATTCTAAATTGTGACATGGACAGAGGATATTAGTCAGCAAACCAGCTATATGGCAGAAGCAGGCCTGTCTTGGATAGCAATACTTCAGTAATGCAAATGAACACTTGAATATCATTTATTGCAGTTAAGTTATGGCATACCATAGATTTGTTAGCAGTTATCCTATAAGGATATAGTCAAACAAATTTGTGCAAACTCCATATCATAGAGTGCTATCTTGACTAAGAGAAACTGAACTATGTAATTTAAAAAGTGAGTAACTTTTGTTATGGTTCACCAATGTAATTATTTGATGATAATTGGTTATTAGATTAAAATTTTTTAAAAATCTGCTTTATTTTAGGTTCTGGTCTTCGTGGCAGACTGTGTGTTGCCGTCGCGACGATATAGGCAACAACCATATTGTACCCAAAGTGAGTTTATCTTTTCTGTTTAACATACTTGCAGTAATGTTTGTGACTTTGAAGCAGCTGACTGTATGGTAAAGTCTCAAGTTCATAATGTTTGTGTAAGTTCACTATAGGAGATTGGTTTTTGAAAATTGGTTATCTTTCAGATCTGGTTATCTTTTGGTTCCATTATGAATATCGTTCAAGATTCTCTAATAGTAGCATTTAGATTTACGCATCCAAGATGATTGTATTTTGCCTACCACTTCAGATCTGAGCCTATTGCGCTTGTCTCATTACCATCATACGGAAGCAGAGTCATATCGGACTCAAAACATTAATTGTGTTTCTTTATCCACAGATTCTACCAGGCCTGAGTTTCTCCAACATTTCCTGGATTTCCTATAAATTTCCAGCATCTGCAGTATTTTGCTTTTATTGGCTAGCCTCAATTTAAATCTTAAGTCACTCTCTTTGCATTTATGGAGAATACAGAAGAGAAGGAGTTAAAGAATGAGGTGGTAGTGAAGGAAAGAAGCCAGATTTGTCTTTGCTCTCCAGGATGATCCCACAGGGATGATCAGTTTTGATGAGAAAAATAAGGTCCATGTGGCACTTCATCTAGTCACATATACAGAATGAAGCACCCTTTGTACTTGAAGGAGTGAAGTTGGTGGATATAACAGGGTGGTGGAAAGTAAATATTCTGTGCAAGAACATCAAAGGTACTCATGAGTGAGTTGATCAAATGCAGTTTTGAGAAATATAAGGTAGTTCTTGTTGGTCCGAAGGGCCTGCTTCCACACTGTAGGGAGTCTAGTCTAATCTAATGAAAGTTTCAATCACAGATAAGGATATGGGATTAGGGAGCACACTTGAGATGGCAGAGAGAGGGGTGGCTGTGAAAATTAAGAAAATTAAAAATGGAAGAATGAGGAAGTGGTAGTGAAATCAAGAGAAATAAAAACCATGGTGAGTTGAAGTGAAGATCACAGTGGATGAGGAATTGCTCAGTGCAGAGGCTCAGTGAAGTAAAGGAGAAGGAAACCTCCAAACAAAACTAAGGACAGTTCAAGGAGAATGGAGTCATGTGGGATTATTGCAAGAAAGCAATAATATTTACTTATAAGAAATATTAAATAGCTTTGAACAATATATTGCATGCAATCTATGGTTGTATTATAATCAAACACAACTTTTGTTATCTCTTAGTACCATGATTTTGTTTCTGAATGAAAATTTTACAATTTTATTTTGTTAGAAGGAAAAATGCCACCAACCAAGTTATTGAAGCCAAAAGATTGGCGGTTTCAGGAGGAGGAGGATGAAACTGAAGATGATCTGTGCTCACAAGCAGATGAAAGCAGTAGTAAAACATTTGAGAAGGCTGTGGTGAATGATTGTGGAGATTACTTGAAGCAGAATGTCAGAAAACGTACTAAAGAGCACACTGAAAGAGCTGATGACTCCTGATTTTAACAACAGACTAAAATGTAAGGTGACTGAAGCTGCAATGCTTTTGTAAGGCATTGACGACATTTGTTTAAAGCAGTGGATTTATGAGCCAAGGCAACTGTACATTAAAAATTTGAGATCAGCTGAGATGGGTAATAATATTGTACTAAGATTGCTTTTACTGCTGCAGGCTTTACCACAAAATTGAGAAGCTTAAATTGTGAAAACAAGTTTTGCATGCTCTTTTGAGTCTTCCACACTTTCTTGGTTGTACAGCCAATTTGGTATTGAGTCCTTTATACATTGTTGGGGAAGGCTTGAAGTGGAGCAATTATAAAATTACTATTATGGCAGTATCCTTGATATAAATCTAAAAATGCGTATCTCCCAAGCTGCTTGCTAAATGGTTTTGTTTTCCAAAATGGCAGTTTAAAATGTGACCTATTAACTAATTATACTTGCTCATGTGGCAACTGATTTCTGCCTTATTACTGAAAGTAGTTATACTATATGTTCCAGAACAATGCTATGTTATTTCTCTGTTAATTTTGCTTTCTTTTATTTCAAACGATAAGCTGATTTTTTAAAAAACTCAAAAACAGCTATTGATAACATTTTTGGAATTTCTGCTTATTAACCAATAATTGGATTAAAAAATCCTATAATCTTGTATTTCAGTTGGGTCTAAACCCTTTATCTGTCACTGCCTCACATTTATTTAAATTTGCTATCCTAGGTTCAAAGTTTCTGTTCATCAGTCATTAACTGTATTGAAATTTCTTTCTCTTGAACCTTTTATTAATCAAATCTTTGTCATAATATAAACACTTGGTAAACAAACCAGCCTATTTATTAATGTATGTTCAAATCTAGAAGCAAATTGGGCATGAAAAGATTAGTTGGTTCATCATATCTAATTGTAAACATGTGATTTTTTTTTTTAGAAATTGTGTGAAAATAATCATTGGTGGCCTAAATTTCACTGAATTCTTGAAGTGCTGGTTATAAGGGGCAGGAGTTTTAATTTTATAAAAAAAAGAGTAATAGCCCTTATTTTTCAAAAAGCAAATAGCCAAAATTGCACTGCAATGAGCTCTTTAAATCAAGAAGGACCCTGGTCTTTGGTGAGTGACCTGACCTGTGTGGGATTTGAAATTTTGGTTTGATTAAGCACCATAATAAGCTTCAGTGTTCCTTAGTTAGGGAGGATAAAAATTAGCCCAGCTTTCTCTCATGACTGCTACCAATGATTCCAATATATCTAGACTAATGTTGACTTTTATCCTAATGGCTTATGCTATCAAGTATCCCCATGATACTCAGGGTTCAACCTCAGATGTGGAAATTGGCCACAAATAAAATTTTAGTTGAATGCTGAGGCCAGTAGAAATATATTGAGCATGTTGCTGAGAGTCATAATGAAAGAACCTTTTGATTAGGTAAAAAGTGCTGCATTTTAATCTACTATTTAATAAGAGATGGGATGCATAAAGACCAAAAGTTTCAGGTATTTGTACTCCCATTGCCTGTTTATAAATAGTATCTTCTCGTGTGGGAACTCATCAGTAATTTAAAAAAAACGTAGTTTGACGAGGGCTTGTGGTTTCAATTAGGAACTTGAGGTTCGCCATCAAAAGCACCAACTAGTTTACAGTGTTTTATTTGTGTACAGAAATATTTTCAATGGGCATAGAATTTGCTCTTAAAATGTTCTTTTTCTGTAAAATAGGTGAAAAATATGCCTTTTTGTATTTTTGGTTTAGAGTTAAAACTCTTTAATAGTGCCATTAAAATCTGGTACATTAGTGCTGTAGTTTTGAATGCCAGAAAGTAAATTCTGTTGCTAAAATTACACACTCCGTATGCAGACAATAAACATCTGTATGAATGTGATACATACAATGGATTTACTGTAAGTTTTGTTTGCTGTGGTATGACTTTCTTTAACCACGTCAGATGTATTTAGCTGTCAGAGGTGTGTGTGATACTTTTGAATTAATTATTAGACATAGTGGAATAACAGACTAATTCCAAAATTCATTTATTATTTACAACTTTGAGAGTATATCTGAACGCATGTTCCAGACTCTTGAGCAGATTTTTCTTTTTGTTGGGGAGCTTATGTTTGAAAAGGGATGGAGAATAAAATTGAAGAAAAACATTTTGTAAATAGCTTTGTTCTGACAATATTGTTGTACGTTTATAGGAAGTGCCTGACAACCATTTGGTTATGTTAGGCTGACATATCTTGTAAGGTCTTTTTTGTCTTAATTTGTATAAAGCTATTTCTTCCAATGATATTTGTTTGTTTTTCCTTTTGATTCTCAAAAGTTTATAAAAACAAAATCAAAAAGTGTTAAATGATTTTATATTTAGTAACCACAAGTGAGTTGCAGTTAATATTCAGCTGAAAACTTCTAGTTCAAAGTGGATTATTTGCAGTCTAATTGTAATTATAAAATATTAGTGATATGTGTAGTGGAAGAGTCCCTTGTGGAATCTCATTTAGGTTTGGATTGTACTCTGGATATGAGGAATGGATGACTCAATACCAAATAGTATGTTTAAACAACAATTTTATTAAATAGTTATTGAAAGTTATAAACATTTAAAATAAATGAGAAGAAAACTGTTTGTGTGTGTCTATATGTAAATAAATTAAAAGGATGGAAAAAAAGAGACAACTCTATTATGGCATAAATAATTTCAAGTTGTACATGACAGCTCCCCAAAATTGTACAATTCCTCTTGGTATATGTCCGCTTGGTCCTGTCTGCTCAGTGACATCGTTGATATTCCTTCCGCTGTTGCCTTCAATGGTTGAGGAGATTAGTCCAGCTGTAGCCCTGAATACTAGAGACTGTACACTCTTTAATTCCAATTTCTGGCTCTGTTCTAACCTTTTGATACCCTTATCCAGACCTTGTCAAAACAAAAGTCTGAAAGCTACGAGTCATTTTTAAATTCACTCCACAGGCAATGCAAACTTTCAGTCTTTGCTGAACTCAGACTGCTTTTCTATAGTTTAGTTGAAAAAGACATATTGTTGAAGTTTTTTTTAACTTATCAGGGCAATTTGCAAGAACACAAAGGAAAAATGATTTATAATGCAAGAAAGGAGGCTGCTATTTGGGTGGCAAGTGGGATCTGATTGGTAATGCTATTGCTATGAAGAATCCACATGTTAATTCTGGTTATCAAAGAACTGCCAGTCTTTATTTATATTTTTAATTGAGTAGGGTTCTTGATATTCTGTGGTGGTGTCTCTAAGTTTGAGCCAGGATGCCTAGTTCAAGTACTGCTTGCTCCAGTGGTGTGTAATAACATCTCTGAACACACAAATTAGAAAATATGTGTTTTAAATCAGGTGGGTTGACTGTGTTCAGGGCACTGCCTTGAGAAATGACCCACTGGTAGGCCATCTGGGTCATATCAGTGAGTTAATGTAGAGTAACTCATTGGGAGATCTAGCTTGTCCCGAAAGCTTTTCATTTAAAATATAGAATCTAGGAAAGAAATCAGATCCAATATTTCTTGAAATAACAATAATTGCTGGAGAAACTCAGCAGGTCTGGCAGCATCTGTGAGGGGAAAAATAGAGTAAACTTTTCGAGTTCAGCGAGTCTTCACACCTTAGGTAGCTAAGAAAAATTGGTATTAATGCTGAAACTGAAATGGGGAAAGGGAGAGGTGAGTAGATAGGTGAAGGCGGAGCTGAGAGTTATGAAAGGGGTAGGTAAACGAGATTATAGATTGCTGGCTGGAGCAGAAGAAAAGCTGAACAAGTGATAAGCAATTTGTTGAACTCGCAAGAGAAAAAATACTGTGGGATCAGTGCTTTCAATCACTGAAGTTAGAGAAAAATTTTGAAAATGTGAGGGAAAGTATGACTCCAGAAGAATACCAGAATAGTATTCTGGGAGCTCTTAAAACATATTTAGATAAGGGTAAAGTATCAAAAATCTAAACAGCAGCAGTTTTGGTAGATAGCCATGACATCCAAGACAGTCATGTACTGGTAGGGAAATAGTGATTATGGGAATGAACATTGGAGGAATAGAAAATCTGGAGATGGAAACAGCATTAGTTTTAGGTAGCAAGCAGAAGAACACCAACGCAATAAGACAGATACTAGCATCTAAAAGTGATGTGAAGAAAATGATATGCTATTATTACAATAAGACTGGACATGCTAAAGTTAATTGCTTATTTTAAACCAATAGAGATATTGCAAGATACTGGAGCAAGTCAGTCATTGATGCTGAATGACAGGACTACAAACTAAGAGCAGGAGTACACCTTCTGGCTCTTCGCGCCTGCTGCGCAGTTCTATAAAGATCATGGCTGATCTTTTCGTGGACTCCGCTCCACTTACCCACATTTTCACTGTAACCCTTCATTCCTTTATTGTTCAAAAAAATCTTATCTTAGCTTTAAAAACATTTACTGAAATAGTGTCAACTACTTCACTGGGCAGGGAATTCCATAGACTTACAACCCTCTGGGTGAAGAAGTTTCTTCTCAATTCAGTCCTAAATCTGCTCCCCCTAATTTTGAGACCATGATCTGGTTCCAGATCAGTTCAGGTAGAGACTGCCCCATCAGTACAGACACTCCTGTTCCAAAACTGATGCCAATGCCCCATGAAATGGAACCAGTCTTGCCCATACTGCTCCCTTAGCCATGTGTTTACTTTGATTTTCTTATCCCTAAGCCAATTTGCACATGGCTCGGGTAGTAATCAGAGATTATGACCCTTGATGACCTGTTCCTTAATTTTGTTACTAGTGCTTGATAATCCCAAAACATGTCCTCCTTCCTAACCTTTCCTATGTTGTTTGTCCCAATTTGGACCACAACAACTGGATCCTTCTCCCCCCCGCTCCAATATCCTTTCAAGCCGGTCAGAAATTAGATTAGATTAGATTACTTTACAGTGTGGAAACAGGCCCTTCGGCCCAACAAGTCCACACCGACCCGCCGAAGCGTAACCTACCCATACCCCTACATTTACCCCTTACCTAACACTACGGGCAATTTAGCATAGCCAATTCACCTGACCTGCACATCTTTGGACTGTGGGAGGAAACCGGAGCACCCGGAGGAAACCCACGCAGACACGGGGAGAATGTGCAAACTCCACACAGTCAGTCACCTGAGGCGGGAATTGAACCCGGGTCTCTGGCGCTGCGAGGCAGCAGTGCTAACCACTGTGCCACCGTGCCGCCCATAAATGTCCTGCATGCTGGCACCGGGCAGGCCATGTGTGACTCCTGATCCAGCTTGCAAAGGATACTATCTGTCACCCTAATTATAAATCCCCAAAAACTACAACTTGTCTTTTTGCTCCCCCCTTTTGAATGGCTTTCGACGTCATGGTGCCATAGTCAGCTGGCTCATCCTCCCCGCAACCCTTTTCCTCATCAACACAGGGAGCAAGCATCTAGTACCTGTTGGACAAAGTCAAGAGCTGAGGCTCCTTCATTCTTGACCTCGGAATTCTCCAACCTGCCTCACTTAGTGTCACACCCTGTTGTTCCTGATCGCTAACTGAATTTCAATTACTTAATTCTCCAGGTGTGTCTGCCTCCTGAAACAAAGCATCCAGGTAACTCTTTCCCCCTTCCGGATGTGCCACAGTGTTTGAAGCTTAGATTCCAGATTATCAATTCTGAGCCAAAGTTTCTCAAGCAACCAACACTAGCTGCAGATATGGTCACTGCAGTTCACAATGGGATCAGCCAGCTCCCACGTCATACAGCTACAGCACATCAGCTGTACAGCCATCTCTACTTAGTTAACTACTTTACTAATTTATATAAATTTATGAGTTAATTTCTAATGCTTCTCTGCTATACCTTTTTTCAAACTTACTGCAGATGTTACAATTTGTTTTCCAGAGGGGTTAATAATGGAGAAAAATATTAATTGGAAGCAAACACCGGGGTTTCAATCCCAAAATATATACTTGGATTAAAGGGTGATTTAGTAAATGGAGGAGTTGGAGTCAAAGTAATGCAACAAACCACTGTAGAAGAAATAGAGCAGGTGCATCCTGAATTTAGAGAGTTGTGCCATGCAATGTACTCACATACTTAAGTAGAGCCAAACTTGTTTGTTATCAGTTTTATTAGCAGTATTGTAACAGATAATCAGAATCATTTAACAGGTGAGGATGTTTTAACAAGGTTTCCTGAAGGCACATATTTGGGGGGAAATGTAACAGAAATGACAGTGGAAAAGTTAATCTCATTTTTTACAGGACATGGATTACCAAAAGAAATACAATCAGGTCAAGGTTACAAATATTTAAAGAAATTATGTATAGTCTGGGAAAAAGCAATTCACATCTTCAGCTTATCATCTACAATATCACAGAACATTGGAAAGATGACATCAAAATTTAAGATTCAGGATTAGAACTACTTGTCAAAAACATCCTAATGATTGAGATAAGGGAATTTATTTTCAACTGTTTGCCATCAGGGATGCCCCAAATGATTACATAATATTCGGTCCTTTTAAATTGACATTCTAACCTGTGTTGCGAGGAAATGTAAACATAAGAGACATTTGTAAACCAAACCTTAGAAACCTGTGTCAAGTTTCTGAAATGATTTAGAGGTGCTGGTGTTGAACTGGGGTGGACAAAGTTAAAAATCACATAACACCAGTTATAGTCCAACAGGTTTATTTGGAAGTACAAGCACCGAAAGATTGTACTTGCAAATAAACCTGTTAGATTATAACCTGGTTTGTGTGATTTTTAAATTTCTGAGAAACCAACCAAAGCATGAGTTAGCCAAAAAAGTGGAAAAATCAGTGAGTGTGTCATGTTAATGTATTAATGTTATTTCATGACAGGGATGACAGCCACTACAAAATCATATTTGGAGTAGTGAAGGAAGTAGCGAGTGAGATTTAATATGAGTGATTGGAGAGTGAATCAGAAATTGAAAATTCCGAAATCAATACTCCAGTAATCAGTTTGGATAAAACAAGATGCATTTGAAATATTCAGTTGAATATTACGCCATGTCCTAGTAAACTATTGAAATTACTTATAAAAGCTACTACATACTCATAAATTGATTTATTTAAATAGAACAGAAGCATGAGTTTTGTTATACATAATGTTATTGTAAAGGGTACTTTACCCATGAATCAATATCCTTGCAGATTCAACCCAAGGAAATTAGCTCAAGTGAACAAAGAGACTAGGTTTCTGATGGATAATGATATTATTGAACTGAGTCATAGTTGCAGAAGCTCACTTATTTTGTCAAAACAAGAGATTACAAGGATTATGTATAGTTTATCATAAATTCAATATTGTACTAAATGAGGCTTCCTTTTCGACTCCATGATTGGAGAATTGCATTGAGAAGATTCTAAAAGCATAGTTCACTACAAAGATTGACATGTTACAGGGATAGTGGCTTTTATAGCACTGGCTGGACTTTATCATGGACAATAAGCTGGCATTAAAAAATTCACCAGCAATCTTTTAATGATTAGTCAACAAGGTCATCAAAGGATTATGCAATGGTGTTGTAAGTTAGATGACTATGTTGTGCTCTGCACTTGATTGAACAGTTTCATTGATTACAAAGAGCAATTTTTTGGTCAGACATTTGGTGAAATGAATTGTCAATGCAATGGTGGCTTATTTTGGATACACTGACAGACAAGGTTAAGTAGCACCCAAAGAAGCAAAAGAAGCGATCTTGATTTTTCCTGTGCCTGAAATAGAAGAAAATTCGGTGGTAATTTAGTATGAGTGGGCTTTATAAAATGTTTCTTTGCGTTTCAGCATTGTGTTGGCTCCTTTGACAAATTTATTATAAAAAGGCAAGACATTTGAATGATCAAAAAGTTGTTTTTTTTTTTGACAATTTGATAGTTATACTGGTGACTGCCACACCAGTTTTAGTAACCTCAAATTATGCTAAGCTAATAAGAACTAGCAGTTAGTGCCAGTGACATTGCGGTTGGCACAGTAGTGGGACAAAATGGCGATCAAACAGTTACAGTAGTTTGTTATTTCTGTGGAAAATTGAATTCATGTCATGAGACATATTCAATGATTGAGAGTGAGAGATTGAGTTACAGGAATATTTAGATGGATTGGTCAGAAGGGCAGATCAGTGGTAGATGAAGTTAGCCCTGATAAATGTGAGGTGATGCATTTTGGAAGAAGTGACACGACAAGGGAAACTCAGAGGAATAGAGGGATCTTGAGTGCTTGTTCACAAATCCTTGAATGTGGCGAGACAGGTTAATACAGTGCGAAAGTGAGTACTGCAGATGCTGGAGATGAGAGTCAGAGTGTGGAGCTGGAAAAGCACAGCAGGTCAGACAGCATCCGAGGAGCAAGAGAATCAACATTGAAAGCATACGGCATGCATGCCTTCATCATTTGAGGTATAAGTTATGAGAGCAGGAAGATTATGTTGGAGTTGTACAGAACTTTGATTAGGGCACTGCAGTTTTGGTCACCTCACTATAGGAAGGATATGATTGCACTGGAGGGGGTGCAAAGGATATACATAAAGCTGTTGTTTGGGATGGAGTATTTTAGCTATGAGGAGAGGCTGGATAAGCTTATGCTGTTTTCTTTGGAGCAAAATAGGCTGAAGGGGAAACTTGATTGTGGTATATATGATTATGAGGGGTATGGACAGGGTGAATAGAAAGAAGTTGTTCTTCTTAGTTGAACCATCAAAAACAAAGAAGCATACTTCTAAAATGACAGACAGAAGGTTTTCAGGAGATTGAGACAAACATTTTGCACCCAGAGGGTGGTGAGGGTCTGGAATGCACTGCCTGAGAAGGTCCTTGAGGCAGATAACATTCTAACCATTAAAACATACTTGGATGAACACTTGAAGTGTCATAACATTCAAAGCTATGGCCTAGAGTGGGAAAGTGGGACTAGTATAGGTAGTAGTGTATTTCTGGCAGTACAGGCTTGATGGGCTGAAGGGCCTCTTCTGTACTGTATGATTCTATGAGTCTGGTGTTAGCTTTGTAACATTTTGAAACCTGCATATCCAACAACTCTGCAGAAGCATTATTTTAATAGGGAGTATAATCTTTCAGATTTCACACTGAAATTGTTTTGTGGAAGTATAATGCCACTATCATTTAATTTGAAAATTATTCATATTCCAGGAAAAGACAATTTTAAAGTAAATCCTTAATCAAAAGGATATATGAAAGCAAATGAGTATCATGATCGAAATGGACTCTAATAGAATAAGCTTGTTATGGAAGCCATGTTAATGAAAATATTATTACTGTCCAAATGAAATAGAAATAACAATAAGATAACATTTTCACTTAAAAGGAATATGCATTTTAAAGATATCTTTTCAGTTTTTTTCTGGAGGGGTGGCAAGGTGAAATGAAAGTTCATAAATTATTATTTAGGAACTTGGGTTAGAAAGTGAAAGTAGATGGGGTTTTCATTTTTTGGGTCGATGGAATGTTTTGGTTCATAAGAATCAGCAACTAATTTTTTTTTTAGCTGGGGATCAATATAGCATTTCCAAGAAATTATGTGAACTAAACTAAGTGACAAGATTAGCTACTTGGTGGGATAATTCTGAAGTGTTTATTTAGTTTTCCTTTTATGATGTATAGAAGTAGAGAGGCTAGAAGTCAGAAACCTGTTAAGTTCAGTTTACAAAGATCCATTCTAGTAGAAGAGCAAACACAAAAATTGCTGGAAAAGCTCCGCAAGTCTGGTGGCATCTGTGGAGAGAAATCAGAATTAATGTTTTGGGTTGAGTGACCCTTCCTCAAAACTATCAAAAGGGTAGTTTAATTTTGGCAATCTCCAGGTCATCAGAGTTGGAAAGAAGTCTTAAGCCATTTAACAGTCCAAATAGACAGGGCTACAAAAAAATCTGAGTTTTTTTAAGAGTTCAGGGGGAATAAGTCACTGAATTAGTCTGCATCTGTATTTCTTGGAGAGTGACAGTAACAGAGAATCACATTTAGTGAATGTACACAAAGTAATCAAAAGAAAAAGCTTGAAAATTACTTAAGTGATTAGGAAGTTTTAAAGTGAAGCTAGGGGTGATACTTCACTGAGGTCAGGTGTTTGTAAAGGATGTAAGGATTTCTTTTTACATTTATGATGAGATCTTTCCAAATTATAAATAGCTTTGTTTTGATTCCTGTTCTTTTATGTAATAAACTAATGTCCTTTTGTTACAAGTACATTGGTAGCCACTATGAATATGTTCAGTCGCCGATCACCACAGTAACAAAATTACAAAAATAAAACTTAGGGTCTATCATACCAGGTTTCACTCTGGAATCTGACTTGTCCACTGTTATAACACTTCAATAACTTAAGATTTTCTATCCCTTTTTCAATTAATATTAAGGCTGCAAAGTTCCTAATAGAACGAAACAATGTGTTTGCCCTGTTTGATTGAACTTGAGTGCGACAATGCAGGAGGCTGAGAACAGAGAAGTTAAACTGGGAAAGATTTTTTTTCTAATTACAGACAGAATGGTGGTGTTAGGAGAGCAGTTCTTGGTCTTGAAAGGTGCAAGACTCTGCACCATTTATTTCAAACGTGATATCCATAATTAGAGAAAGGACACACTAAATTACTGTCTCACTGCTTGCCAATTTTCGTGATTGCATATAATAAAATCATTAAAAATATTCTTGTCTAATGTCGATCCATTCTTTTCGAGTTTTCTTTGCCTCAAGTGTAACAGCACTTTTTACAATGTGGGTAATGATCCTCTAGAGGGCACTGGTGTGTCGCAGAGTCCAAACATTTTCTTCCTCCTGATGTAAAATTAGAATGTAAGGAATTCTCATTATAGCTATTAGAAGCTGGCCAATAACTGGGGACAGGGTCTAATTAATATCTCACATCATTACTAAATAAAAATACATGTTCTTTAACAAATGCTATTGAAATCATGGTATGCACATGTCTGTTCTGACTTTCAGTCTGAGTTATGCTGTTTTCATTGTCAACTAGATTTGTAGGGTGGAAGCAGACCTGAACGTTTTTAAATATACGGTCCAATACTGATTAAAGTAGTGAATTTTATAAACAATGTTGAGCATTTTCTGTTCTGTAAACTATTAAGGCAGGGACTGTTGTTTGAGATTGTCATCCAGATGATTGTGATGGTCATAATTTATCATAGTTAAAGGTTTTCATATTTTTAAACCTATTTACAGGTTCTTCTGAGGACTTGGTGAGTTTACCCAATAAGCAGCTGGACTATACAGATCAGGATGATCTCTGATTTCGCCCCGGGATGTGTTAAATTAGGAAATCTGAAGTAAAGTGGTCTAAGAGCGCTACAACTAGCCTATCTATCTCCAGTAAGCTGATGTTTCTGCTCTTAATTCCTATTCAGAGACCCTTGCTAGAAATGCTTATGTAAGGCCATTGGATACATACAGGGTTCAGTTCAACTAGGAATGAACAGCCCGCTAACATTTTCTGTCAACTTTTGTATCTGGGAATTTTCTGTGTCAAAGTCATTACCTTCAGGAAAGAAAGACAGAAAAATAAATTAAGCAATTTGTGGTATTTATTCCTATTGTCTTCAGCCCTTGACAGAAATTCCACTCCTTAGCCACCAATGCCATTGCTTCCTTGAGCATTGTCTCAGGATGAACATGCCTGTTTGCAAACTGGTCGTTTTGTTTCTGAATTTAAAACTCCACATTCTAGCCATCATAAAGATTCTATGTTTAACATAGTTCAATTCACCTCTGCCTCAATCTATCTCCTGCTGAAAACCTCAACTGTGCTTTTGTTACCTCCGGTCTCAACTCTAATACCCCTTGGCCAGTCTCTCATCTTCCATCCTTCATAAATTTGAGCTCATACAAAACTCTGTTCCTGCAACCCAACTCTCACCAAATCCTATTCACTTGTTACCCTGTGCTTGCTGATCTAGATTGGTTCCATCAAGGCCTTAATTTTAAAAGCTTGATCTGTCCAATGCCTTACACTCCCTATCACTGTAACCAAGAACTCTGCGTTCCTCCAACTCTAGCAAATGTCCTTCACCAAACAATTGGTGGTCATACCTTCAGCCAACTGTCCCTTTTTCTTTGAAATTCCTTCATTGATTATTTCCATCTCTCCTCCCATAAAGTTCTTCTTAAATAGGTATCCCTTTACACAAGTTATCAGTCACGTTTCCCACTGTTTGTTTTGTGGCTCATTGTTAATATTTGTCTGTACTTCTGTGAAAGACCATGAACATTTTACCATGGCAAAGGCACTATAAATTTGAGCTGTTGTAATAATGCTGATGTTGCTTTCTGTTAACCAAGTTATTTTGTAAATTGCAGCTTCAAGTATTTCTCTTCAAGATCATACTCTGTTGTGATAACTCAACTTTTGATGCTATTTGCACTTGTTGTAAAATTATTTGGCTCATTTGCATTCCAAGTCCATTTAGTTTTTATATAATGCTGAAGCCATTCACTGCCTCCTTCTGCAGCTGGAGAGCTGGAATCATCAAATTCTCAGAACAGCTTGGTTATTACTTGGTGACACATTGGCTATGCATCCCTTAATCATTCATCCCTGGAATGAACTATGTTGGCATTCATACAAAAGACTGGCAAAAAAAAGTCCCCATTGGTTGGTTTAATTACAGTTCAAGAGACTTGACAAGTGTTCTGAGTAAAATTGGAAAATTTGCAGCTGGCAATTGATCCATTGTTGTTTGTTTTCAATTCTGTTTGAGTTCAATAAGTGAAATTATTGGCATGAATGATATAATCATTGTTTCAGTTCAATAATTTTTTAATGTTTAATTACTCCCTGAACCACTTAACATTGTTGTGAAACAAATGTATTATAAAATGTATTTTATTTAAATAAATGGCAGTGTTATTGTTCTTAATAAAATGTGTAAATATATTTTAAATGGTAAAGGAACTCTATCATGCCTTCAGATCAATAGTGCACCTTCTTATCTTCAAATGCCACTAACTATTCTCACTTTAGAATAGTAATCCAAACAAAGGCACTTGTGATCAGTTCAAAGAAAAGCTAGGAAATTCCTTTCTAACCTCATGTTTGAGAAGACTGCAGTTATCATTGCCTTATTATAATCCCACTTAACCCCATTTTCACCACATCTTAGGCAGTATGCTCAACAGATGAAATAATAAATTATTTTCTAGTTGAGTACAATACTCTTCATTTTGTACTTACAAAGTTTAGCAATGTAATATAAAAATATATTTATTTTCTATAGGCACTTCACACAACATACATACTGTCAATTATTAACCTAGCTTTCTTTCAAGACCCATGTATGTCAATCTACTTATTTGTAAAGTAAAATGTGAGAGTTACTCAAATGTAAAAGCATTATTCACCTACAAATGGGAAAAAGAACAATAATACTATTGCAGAATTGTTTAAAGACTTGTCACTGCACTTCGCACATTTAGCAGAGCATAACAGCAACAACAGCTGTAAATCTTCTACTTCTTTGATCTGTGATCTGTGATGACGGATATATTTTGGCTTAAACCACGAGATATATAGCTTTGAAAGTAAGTAAAGTAATTACATTTATTCAGATCAATTGGGTTCTAACCCTAACAATGGATTTGAATTTCTGCAGGGCCATTTGCTCTGATATTGCACTGCCGAGCTGGGGATAATGCCCATCACTGCTATTTAGTGCTGATTCTGTTGTAACATGCAGGTCAGTCTATGTGCGTATTTATTTATTTATTGGCATTTTAGAAGCAGAATTCCTGTGTAACATTGGAGTAGTTTGTTGGAGAAGGGGATATGGAAATAAAGATTGTAGAGATTTAAAAGATAAGAATGGTTGAAGATTGGGTTTGTAACTCCAGTTAATGGCTTGTGAACCTTTGTGGTACTTTTGTAAAGAATGCCTTTAAATAGTGGAACAGACGTAGGCACCCAAAGAAAGGAGCGGAGAATTGATTGAGGGGAAGCCGTGGCACAATGGTAATGTACTGGGTTACGTACTGGACAAGTAATCCAGAATCCCAGACTAATATTCTGGGGACATGGGTTTGAATCCCACTGTAGCAGCTGGCAGATTTTTAATTCAATACAAGAAGTTTGGGATTTTAAAAAGCTATACTAATGACAACTATGTAATGATTTATGTATAAAACCACCTGATTCACTAATGTCCTTTAGGGAAGGAAATCTGCTGCCCTTATCTGATCTGGCCGCATGTGACACCAAACCCAAAACAGTGTGGTTGACTCTTAAATGCTCTGTTGGCAATGCTGGTCGTTACTGGGAAAGAGTCGTACTCTTACCTCATGAAAGAATAAAGAAATTCTTGGCAAAGAAGCAGCAAAGGGAGAAAGGCAGCCATGTGCCCTTTTTGGGAAAACTATTTTGGGAATACTTTTCCATACCATTTGGAGAGAGTTGACAAGGTGTCACTTCCTGTAATTCCAGAACTACACGACCAGTACTGAAAAACCTCCCACAGCCCGAAGATGACAGTTGAGGTGACAGCCTGGTACTATCTCTTCCTTCTTGGGCATGAACACACAGTTCACCTAAATTTAATAGCTTCACAAGTAGGTACACAACAGAAACCCTTCATACACCAAAAGGGAATCAATAACTCACTATCTTTAGTGTGTCATTGCATTGACTCTTAACTGGAATAATCTTACTTCCAATGTACAATTTCAAACCAGCAAATTCATTACATTGACTGTTTGATTCCACCTGGGAGACATTCATTAAATGGCAAAGTTGAGCTAAATTGTAAAATTATTGCAGGCAATATCTGCACATACTTGGATGGGTGCAGCTCCAACACCATCCAAGAAGCTTAACACCATCCAAGAAGCTTAACACCATCCAAGACAAAACAGCCAGCTTGATCCACATCCACAAGCATTCACTCTCTCCACCACTGACACTCAGTAGCAGCAGTGTGTACTGTCTACAAGATGCATGGCAGAAACTCAGCAAAGATCCTTAGACAGCACCTTCCAAACCCCCGACTACTTCCACCTAGAAGGACAATGGCAGCAGGTACATGGGAACACCACCACCCTCCAAGGCACTCATCGTTCTGACATGGAAAAACATCATCTTACCTTCATGGTTGCTGGTTCAAAATCCTATTATGTCCTCCCTAAGGGCATTGTGGGTCAACCACATGGACTGCAGCAGTTTAAGAAGGCAGCTCACTACCACTTTCTCAAGGGCAACTAGGGACAGCAATCAAAATACTGACCAGCGGTGTCAACGTCCCACAAATGAATGAGAAAAATAATATCAATGAAAGACGTCAGAAATCTCACACTTTAGATTATATAAATACGGTGTGGTCATTGTAATTTAGCTGTAGCCATTGTTTTCATTATCTGCTCCCAATTCTTTTCCTGGCTACTAACTCCATTTTTCTCCCTAGCACATGGCAACAATCTGAGGTTAAACTATCTGTTCACAACGTTAGTGTCATATTTGACCCTGAGAAATACTTTCAACAATATATTCACATTATGACTAAGATTTTCATTGCTATGACATTGCCCATCTTTGCTCCTATCTCAGATCATCTGTTACTAAACCATCATCCATCCCTTTGTTATCTCTGGACTTATTCTAACATACACCTGGTGGTCTTCAAAAGTCCACCTTGTGTAAAACTTTGTTGCTGTATGTTAACTTGCACTAAGTCTCATTTACCTATAACATTTGTGGTCAGTGACCTGCATTGACTTTCAGCCAAGAAGCAGCTTCTGGTCATTTGAACGAATTATATGGCTCAATTATATTTGTTTTATAATGCTTCTGTAAAGTGCCTTGGAACCTTCAACTATACTAAAGGTACTCCATAGATATAGATTGTTGTTGTACTTTGAAAAACTTTAATTTTTACTATCATTTGACACTCACAGAGTTGATCTCAATTCAAGTCATATTGCATTTAATTTGAAGTGACAAATGTCTCCTTTAAAGCATTTTGACATTGAATAAAAATGCCATGATGTCAAGCTTGACTCTTAGCAATGTAGCAATGCCTATATTCACTGCTCATGAAATTGTAAGGAAAATGTGGCAGCCATGATCCTCAGGTCAATTGTATTTTATATGGAAGACCCTTCCTTTTTGCTTAAACTGCTGATACGAAGTCTTTTGTTTCTTTATTGAATAAATCTGAAGTAAAATATAGCTGTACATTGGTAAAAATATTTCTTATGCCCTGACTTATGTTGACTTATGTTGAATGATATTTGAATGCATCAGTGGGCAATCTGAAAGCCCTGAGTGAGTAATCTTGGTTCTGACATAAATTGCTGTCACGGCTCAGTTTAGATTTAGGACACTAGAAATTTAGCTAAATATTGGAAAAGTCCGAGGAAGCCAGTCCAGGCAGCCCGTATTAAGACAGATCTAATGTCAGAAATTGCCTTTCCTCCTTCTAGTGCTTTCTTCTCTGGAGTAAAGAGCATATATTATAGGATGAGACTTCGCCATTGTTTAAATTGTGTGAAGATGAAAAACAAATTCCACATACCCACACCTTGTTTGCTTTATATGCGCTTATCAGCATACCAACTTTTCAAACTATTATAATTAGCTGTTATGAATTGCATTTCACTCAGTAGGCTGCAGCTTCCTAATTATCTTGTGTACATTCAAACGATTTCAACTGTAAAATTGATCCTGGTGTTCATGCAAAAAGAAAATGTTATGCATAATAATAATTTTGCAACATAAATAATGTAACAGATTTTTACTAAATACAAATGAAGGGGAAACATAACCTCTCAACCATTTAAAAAGATACTTCAGTGTTAACACAAGTGAAATGATTCACTGATAGATGCTCAATAACATATGAACATGCCAACGACACAGTCTCCCTCTTTATGGTTGATTTAAATCACTGTTATCAGCTCTTGAGGTTATCCAAGTTACAAGGCAAAGCTCAAGCATGCACTCTATCAGGAGCTACAGAAAATAGAAGCATCTCTTTCTCCAGACATCAAGGAGTTAGGATCAGACAAAATATGTGGTATACCAGAAGCTGAATGTTCTCAGCTCTGTACTTAATAAACTGACTTTCTCATTAGTGAATTTAATGGTACCTTAGCTTCATTAGAAGGACCAACAAATATCACAAAAGCCATTATGAAATAGTGGCAAGAAGAACAAAGCAATTTGGCAATTAAAGATTGTGTAATGGTTATATTACTGAACTAATGATCTGGAGAATATGAGATCTAAACCCAGATGGGAATTTTGAAATTTGAATTGCTTAAAACATGTCATGAATTATAAAACACCTTACATCAGTAAATGTGGAACGAGTCTGCCATATTAGTGTAAACACGCTGCTGGTTCATGACTGTCATTTTGGGAAGTAAATCTGTTGCCCTTTCCAGGTCAGGATTATATATGATGCCAATCCCACACTAAAGTGGGTTGGCTCAATTGCCCTGCAAGACTGGAACGGGGTCAAGTTGTAAGAGAAACAACATGACGTGGTACTCAGGTTAAAGATGCATGTAGCATGGAAGCAGACTTTTCAGTCCAACCAGTCCATGCCAATCATTTGCCCAAACTAAACTAGTCCCACCTGCCTGTGTTTGGCCCATATCCCTGCAAACCTCTCCTATTCATGAACTAATCCAAATGTCTTCCAAATGTTGTAGTCATACCTGCATCTTGTCACTTTCTTTGACAGTTAATTCCACACACGAGCCACTCTGCATAAAAAGGTTGCCACTCATGTCCTTTTAAATCTTTCTCCTCTCACCTTAAAAATATGCTACCTAGTTTTAAGCCCCCATATTGTTCAGATTGCTGAACAACACATTTACATTTACATCTTTTAATACAAAGGCCGCAAAAGAATAGGGATGTTGTATGAGGAAGGCCAAAGGTGTCAGCATCACCCATTGCTCTCATTTCTTTTGCTTCCATTGATGCAGCAGCCTCCCAGTATAGATTTCTATGCATGGTACATCGTCTGTAACCAGGAGTGATACTTCATACTGTAACAATGACATTCAGGGCTCTGCAGAGAGACTGAAAACCAAATGTAAAGTGGAATCAATGAGATTTACAGAAAAAAGTGCAAACTCATGTAGCGTGCATTGTTTTCCAAGCCACCAAACCGCCCTGAACAAATCTCCTTCCTCTCTTGGCCACCATGTCTTGGTGCACGTTCCTGGCTTTGCAGCTGCCTTAGATGGAACCTGCTCAGCAATGGAGCCCATTGGCCCTGTAACCTTCATTTAATGACTCTGAGGGTATTTGTGTTTGGACAGGCTAGATATACCAAGATGGAGTCCAATGTGCACCAAATGACAATAGACTCCAACAGAGGTGCAATGTGATAAGGTACAACATGCCCTGTGCCACAAAAGGAGGATTGAGAATTCAGTTAGGGCTGAAATACGTTACAACAATAGGGTTGATTATTTATGGTCATTTCAAAAGTTTTTTGGGGCCATCTGTAATCCCAGAACAAATATGTTGTTGCTGGGAGGAAGGGTGACTGTGTGAATGCACTAGTTGTCAACTTCCTAAAGGATGTTTGCACTCATTATATTTTATGTTTCTGATTGACTCCTGGTTCCTGAATATGGACCTTCATATCTGTTTTTGAGTGTCTCCATTTTTCTTTCTCTTTACCTCATGGTTACAAAGACATTAGCTTATTTTATCCAAAATATTGGATCAATCAGAAATGGAAAGTCATATGGAGCAGAACATGGTGCAAGTCATGAAGTTAAGCAAGAATAGAATCGGCCACATTTTAAATTACTTGGCAACAGGAAATGGGAATACTTGGAGCCCAAAATGGGAACAGGCTGAAACCAAAAATAATGGTGTTTCTCAAATGGCGGCTCAGACTGCATTCTGGGATTTTTCTTTCTTCCTTATCTTAATTAATCTTTTTGAAGCAGGTAGTATATTTTCCACCATATTGACTTCACTTTTCTGCTTTTCTTAAATTATTTTGATTGTTTTGTTTTCTGTTTTCAGCTGTTTCTTTATATCCTATACATTTTGTTTTCTGTTACCCTCTCGTTCCTTCCTCATTTATCTTTCCATTGCTGTTTGTACACTACTTTTACAATTTTACATCTGAAGTTTGTTTTCCCTAAACGTTGGGGAATGAAGGACAAACAATGTGGATTGCAGGTCAGGTAAATGCACAGGGGCCAATGCAATAGTTCTGACAGGAAAACATTTGATTTTTATTGTTGTCACGTACTGCGACGCCACAAGGAAATAATCAAAGCAGGCAGCCTATGAAACACTTAGATTTAAAGTTCACTTGTGAACTAACAGTGGCAAGAAGCAGCAAATATCTCAGCCAAGCAGCTGGCAAGACTGGAGTAGAAAGGTGATGACCAGTAAGTTACACTTTGGTGGTTGGCAAAGCCTGCAGAGGCAGTGGGCTCGTGACATTTCATTTTCCTCTGTTTGTCTCGTATGTGGAATATGTCTCATGGGGAATGGGAGCAGGTTTCTCTTTAAAGACAACTAAAGAGTCTTGCATGGCTCTGGTCAGTACTGTACTAGGTCAGTTACAGGCAAACTCAAACTTTAGGTAGAAATCACTTATAACAGAAAATTAATTCTACAAGTGAGTTTAGAATTCTACATTTTCCTTTTTCTATCAATGTTTGTCTTTGTTTGTATGCACTTATCTGACTGAGAAACCAAGATAGCAACAAAAGATTTTTGTGAAGGATTTGAACCTTGTCTCAATGATTCAGCATCTGTTTCTTGCTGCTAGTAGTAATGATTTATAGTTGCAAATTTTATTCTGGCTTCCTATGTGGTGATAGCTACATTCCATACTTGTCATAGCAGAATTCTGTCACAGCTTTACACATACAACGTTTCCAGCAGTGTGACACAGGTGTTTATATGAGCTGCACAGAGTGACAGAGGAAGTGTGACAGTTGAAAAACAAAGTAAGTGTCACTTCTGTTGGTCATGGTGAATCAGAGTGTTTGATGTTTCCTATTAATCTGAATAATGTAACATACATCCATACATTCGTCAGTTTAAAATCTAAAATGAGTTTGAGTTTTTATTCAAAATCTGAATAACTGGGACATGATAAAGCAGATAAAAACCAGAGCCCAAATGATCTGTGTAATTTCAAATACCATCACTAAACCTCAAGAAAACAAACAAGCAAATAAGCCTGGTTAGATAAGGTAGATGAGAGCACATAATGCCCCTCATCTCCTCTTGCAGGGTTTAACCTTTCCTTAAATAATTTTGGGACTTCAGACTCTCATGCACTTCCAGGATGATATTCACCTTGCGCTTGAGACATATCTTCTGCCCCAGTCTGAAATTGGAAATGGCACCTTGATCTAGTTTGCTGGAGCTGCAGGAGTTGGAGGAGGGAGAGAGAAAAAGTGTGTGTGCGCGTGTATGTATATGTATGAATGTATATATACATGTGTGGGGGGGGGGTGCATGTGTACATGTACATGTGTCTACATGTGTATATGTGGATGTGTATATGTGTGTGCTGTGTGAATATGTATGTGTGCATATGTAGGTGTTTATATGTGTGTGTACATATGCATGTTTGAGTGTGATGAGCATGTAATCTAATAAATAAATCAATCCAGAAATAAACAGAAAAATCAATCTTAAATGGGAATAAAGTTATAATGGGAAGACTGCAAATCTTATTCCCCCAAATGCTAGAGGCCATATTGTTGTACAGAAATGATTACTGGGGAAATTTTTGCTGCACCATTTGTAAGAAACTGTATCTACTAAGTGAGCTGCATTGTTCAAAGTAGAAGGATGAAGCTACAAGGATATCACTACAAAACATAAATTCTAGTTATCTTACCAGTTTAAAATTTTGGTATCACAAAAACTTGTACATTGCGAAGAAATGTCCACGGTCTATTTGTGTCCTTAGCTGTCAAGAATATATTCTTTGGGGGAAAGGTGATGGCGCTGTAGTGGTAATATCACTGGACTTGTAATTCAGAAGCTCAGCATCTGCAGTCCTCACTTTCTCCTTGTAATTCAGCACCTCAGACTAATATCCTGGGACATGAGTTTGTATTCCTCCTTGGCAAATAGCAAAATTTAAATTCAATAGTCAGTTCACCGTGTAATAGAATCAGAGTCATAGACTCATACAGCATGGAAACAGATACTTCAATCCAACTCGTCCATGCCGACCAAATTTCCCAAAATACACTAGTCCCACTTGCCTGCATTTGGCCCATATCCCTCTAAACCTTACCGCTCCAAATGTCTTTTAAGTGTTTGAACTGTATCTGCATTTACCACTTCCTCTGACAGTTCATTCCTACGAATCACCCTCTATGAAAATCACCCTCAGGTCCCTTTTAAATCTTTCTCCTCTCACCTTAAAAAATGCCCCCGGTTTTGAACTCTTCTATCCTGGGGAAAAAGACCTTTGCTATTCATCATATCTATACCTCTCATGGCTTTATAAACCTCCATAAGGTCACCCTCCTATGCTCCAATGAAAAGTGTCCCAGCCTATCCGGCCTCTCATAACCAAAAACCTCCAGTCCCGCAACATTCTGGTAAATTGTTTCTTAACCCTCTCTAATTTAAAATCTCCTTCCTACAGTAGGGTGACCAAAACTGCATAAAGTATTCCAAAAATGGCCTCACCACTGTCCTGCACAATCTCAAAATGATGTCCCAAATGACCTGAGTAATGAAGGCAAGCATGCTAAAAGTCTTCTTAACCACCCTATCTATCTTTGACACAACTTTCACAGATCTATGTACCTGAACCCATAGGTCTCTTTGTTCAACAACAGTATCCAAGGCCCTACCATTAACCGTATGAGGTGTACCCTTGTTTGTTTTACCACAATATAGCACCTTGCATTTATCCAAATTAAACTCCATCTGCTACTCCTCAGCCCATTGGTCCAATTGATCAAGGTCTCTTCATAATGTTAGATAACCTTCTTCAATGTTCACTATGCCACCAATTTTGGTGTCATCTGCAAACTTACTAATCATGCCTCCTAAATTCCCATCCAAATTGTTTATATAAATAACAGACTCTGTCAATTGTTATAAAAACCCACCCAGTTCACTTATGTCTATAGGAAAGGACATCTGCCATGCTTACCTGGTCTGGCCTACATGTGATTCCAGACTGACAGGAATTATTGACTCTGGAAAATTAGCGATGGGTAATAAATGTTGGCCCAGACCCCCACATTCTATGAAAGAATAAAAACAAAATCTTTACAAATAGCACAATTTTATATCACATTGTATGTTAGTAATTAACTTCAATCATGCTAATGCACAAAGAATTATAAACAGCAGTTATTTGTATAACTCTTACCTCACTGTACTTTCATGGATTAATAATTTTAATCACACACCAAGATAATAAAAGGTGAAATACCTCACATCACAAAATATTTAACATGTCTATAAGTGTAAATGAAACAAAACTATATAACTAAAAATGGTAGTGAGTCAACAGATACTATAGGTCAAATAACTAGATAAACTATTTTTTGCTTTATACTTCTGATTTATGATGTTACAGCCTTATAACTGTTACCTCGATGCCTTTGTACAAGCACGTTGTATCAAAAGGTCACACATCAAGAGCAGGCATTTCAACAATACTGATAAAAGTCAGATCATGTTGAAGCATCTTTCCAGCATGACATGAAACAGGTACTGAACATTTATCTGTTACAAATCAGCTTTGATTGAATCCATGACAAGTCTATCTCAGCAATTAGGACAGCTGAAACTGGACACCTACTCAGATCTTGATTTCTCTTAGCAGGCATCCTCCTGCACATGTTGAGATGAATGAGAGATCTTCCCTCAATTCATTTTATTTGTAACAGATTCATTTTGCTGTTAGTGCTGCAGACTTCCTTTCTCAATTTGTTCATTTCATTGTGTTTGAGGTGTGGTAATAAAAGTGAACATAATTGGTAAGGAATATGTCATGTCTTCTGGTTCCCTTCAGCTAGAAATAATCACACTTTGGAGTCTAAATGCTGGACTGTTGAATATATTTCTTGCTGCTTTTTGTGTGACTAATGGACTGATACATTATTATTCACCACATGACCATAGTGCAACAGTGAGTATGGCACCTGCAATGTATATTCACTTAACAAATCATTCTCACCTTATCACAAATAATATATCAATATAAAATCCCTCCATTTCTTAAAAAAAAGCTTCTTTTTTATGTATATATTTTTATTGAAAAGTTTTTTTTTAAAAAAATTGCAACAAATCCAAAATAAGACAATTCAAAACAGTACAAAGAAAAAGCACAGAACTACGTTCATGTATAAATATGTGTGTATATATACATATGTATATATATATATATATATAATAAGAAAAAAAGAAAAGAAAAGAAAAAGAAAAGAAAAGAAAACCAACAACTAACCACTAGCTAACTAATAAATAATAATAATAATAATACAGCTCAGCAAGACAAAACAATAGCTCTCGACCATCGAGAGCATTAATTTATGCATATTCATATGTTCATAATTCTTTCTCTCTGGGTATTAGATTTATTACTCACAATCAGCATGGCTATATAAAAGCCCTTTAAAAAGCTTCTTTATCAGTATTATCGTTCCAATCATTAATTTTCAACTTATAAATATCTAACATAAAAAATGATATTTACAGCATGTTTCCTTTTCTTGAAAGTGTTGTGCTCGGTTGTGTGCCTCCATCTTGTAGATTTGGCATTCATTGCTCTCAGTGATGAGTTTGAACATAGCAAGGGTGATGTGTGTGTGTGTTGCAGCAGTCATGCTTGATGTTGCTGACATTGTGTCACTTGCTGGTGATGTTGTGAATGTTGCACTGTATGGCGATGATTCTGTTGATAATGACTGGCTTGTTATAGTGATGTTGTTTGAAGGTCTTTGACACTTTTCCAACTCAGATGGTAGAATAAGAACTCTGTTCCTTCTCAATTGTTTACTGCGTTTGGTCTCAGTGACGTTTGATCTTGGGGTCTCATCTTCAGCAGCTATCTGGGTTGGGCTGGATTTCAATTTTTCGTGATTTGATCCTATACATGTATAGTTTCAACAGCTCAGGCAGAGATATAACATGCTTGGCAGCATTGTCTTACACTTTCTTCAATTCAACAGCCATGAAGGCAATTTTGTATCAGCCTGGAGAGGTGCATGTTGTAATGACAATAGGGCGCAGTTTGTACCTTCCTGTGACTCTCTGTGCATGTTGTTTTCACTGTCTGGACATGTGATGATGGGATGACGATGTTGAACCCCATATTGTTTGGTAAATCCTCTAAATTCTTTCAAAATGAACTGGTCTCCCATTGTCACATATTACTCTTCCAGGAATCCCTTGCTCTGGAAACAGAACCACTACTGCTGAGAAGATAGCTGTCAAATCTTACCTTTGGAATAAAAGGGAATTTTGAATATTAGATTTCAACTATGAAATACTATTTTTGATTGTGTGTGAATATACCAACTCAACAAGCAACAATTAAAGGTTCAGTTGTTGATGATTTGGAGCTGAGGAACAGTTCAGCTGCAGTTTTGTTCGCAGCAAGAAGTTGATCGGTGTATGGACTAGACAAGTTATCAATGATTGGTTCTTTTGTAACTGAACAGTTTTGAGCTGAGAGCATTTTAGAGAGAGGGAGAGAAAGCAGCATACAGTTCTTCTCCAGCTCAAGGTTGGTCTCTTTATTCTCTTTATTATAAGCAAACCTCACAGTAAACCTGAAGAAAATCAGTTTATCCTTTCTGCATCAATTGTTGCATGTTGTGAATTTCGAATGATAAATCAGAGTACTTTCACAAGCAAACCAGCCAACTTGTGTCTCTCACCAACTCGTGGAAGCATCTGGAGAATGATGACTGAAGCAATGTGCTGATCAGCAGAAGAATCATTAAGATCAGCTTAACAACAGAGCCTGAGAACAAAGACTACTGAACTGTCATTCCAGATTTTTCCCATTTACACAGTCTGTTTCTCCGTCTATATTTATAAAGGAACAGATATTTTAATTTATAATGTTATATGCTGATGTTTTATAACTCTTAACCTGTAGTTAAAGTCTAATTACTTGTAATAAATAGTAATCATTGTTCAACACAGAAATCTGGCCCATACTTTTTATTAATCTATGTCTGAACATCAAGTAAATTGGGGAACATTGCATCCTTTATAAATTCTTTAACTTTGAAAGAATTCCCCAGTGAGGTGCAACAACTGTAGGCACCATTGTGTTTGTATTTTTTCTGGATGATTACCCAGTACACAGCTGATGTGGCTCTGAGGTCACACTTTTCCATTCCCATGTGGCCTTTACTATTCTATTAGAGAAATCTTTGGGTGCATATTTTTGGGTCTGACTATTCTGCAAGCAACTGAACTCTGTCTTTCAGTGAGATTAGATTAGATTAGATTAGATTACAGTGTGGAAACAGGCCCTTCGGCCCAACAAGTCCACACCGACCCGCCGAAGCGAAACCCACCCATACCCCTACATTTACCCCTTACCTAACACTATGGGCAATTTAGCATGGCCAATTCACCTGACCCTGCACATCTTTGGACTGTGGGAGGAAACCGGAGCACCCGGAGGAAACCCACGCAGACACGGGGAGAATGTGCAAACTCCACACAGTCAGTCGCCTGAGGCGGGAATTGAACCCGGGTCTCTGGCGCTGTGAGGCAGCAGTGCTAACCACTGTGCCACCGTGCCGCCCATCATTTTGCACAATGACAGGTTCTTTTTGGTCACAGTATGACAGAGTTTTCTCCTTGCATTTTACTTCCTTGAGTTTGTTGAATCACTTTTTGTGTGCCTTTAACCACTGGTATGCCACACATCCTTTAGAGAAGACTAGATGTCTCCTCTACAAACCCAGTTCTGTTGTATTACTGACTGTGACTGTTGCATCCTGCCAGATCATCTCTGGATCACTTGCTGAATAAGTATCTGTAACTTTTTTTGTTGGCTTCGTCTTTAATATGACACAGGTTTGGTGGAATTACACTCACTAGGTGTTGAAACTAAGACAGGGCACCTGCTAGCACTATTTTATATTCCTGTCTTGTATTTCAGAGTGAAATCAAAACCCTGAAGCCGCAGGAGTAATCTGTGTACTCCAGCTGGTGTCTCCATTCAGATTCTGCTTGTAAATCTCCTCCAGTGGCTATGATCACTCTTCACTTTCTCCAATGAAAATATGTATGTAATTTCTTAGACCCATATAAGACTGTCAAATGTTTTCCTTTTTTGCTGCCATATCTGGCCTCAGTTGATTTTAGAGCTTTGGGTGTGAATGGTATTGACATCCCCTCTTGTATTAGAGGTATTCCTAGTCCTTTTGTAGAAGCATCATTTTGCACAATGACAGGTTCTTTTTGGTCACAGTATGACAGAGTTTTCTCCTTGCATTTTACTTCCTTGAGTTTGTTGAATCACTTTTTGTGTGCCTTTAACCACTGGTATGCCACACATCCTTTAAAAATGGTGTCATAGCTTCACTATATGTTGATTCATGTGAAGTTTGAAAGAATTCACGTACTGGATCAAGTCAAGGAAAATTCTCAACTTTTGATCCTCTGTCTCAGAGATGGCTGTGACATTTTCTGGGCTTAGCTTGACACTGGTGGATAGGTACACCATCCCCTAAGATCTGAAATTCTGGCAACTTCACAATGCATTTATATGTGTTTAGCTTGATCCCAGCTTTCCTAAATCTCTTCATGCCTTCATGTAGATGGTGGTGCCATGAAAACATGCCTTATGTCAGATAATAATTTTTCACCCTCCAGCTAGAAACATAAATTGAACTCTGAGAAAAGACTTTTTTTTAAACTGAAGTTAGAGATGGCTATCCTAATTTGTATCACTCCACATTCCTCATTTTAGTAAATGGAACTGGTGACAGTATGTCTGCAAAATCCCCAAAGAAAATGTCCTCTTGGGAATACGAGAGGCCCATATCTCCTGTCCCAATAACAAGGCATTGAGGCAAACACCAAAAGTGTTTCAACTGTTGAAGAAGATTTGTAAAGGCTAATCACTTGGACAATGGAGCCCTGGCTAAGTAAACTTCCAAGACATGATCTAATGTTGGAGCACATGCACAATTTAATTATTTAAATCTAGTAAATATTTGGAGACAGAATGTCACGCAACAACCCTATGCATTTGTTTTGTCTAAATGGCTAAGGATGAAGAGTTAAGAAACTGTGAGAGGGGACTCAAATGGGCGGTCATTCCTGTTACCCTCGCTCCCTCCAAACAACCTGGCAAGCTGCAAGCTCTGCCTGCTGCCTGTGACCATTCAGAAACACTCCCTTTGCAGGCAGAGACTTCTGAATTTAACTCAGCATAACTGGCTCCAGAAGAACATCCAAATCATCTGTCTGCAGATTTAAAAAAATTCAGGAAACCTCAAAACTATCAAAGGAAACCTGCAGGACCACCAAATTCAGCCAAAAGTCAGATGAGCCACTACTCTACAGATTGTGGTTACTTCCCTGGACTTTAAGTTGACCAACCAGTACTCTCCCACTCTGTAATCAATATTCATGTCTGTGAGTTGGTGTGCCCATGTGCAAAAGTTGGAACGTATTTTATTTGTTTAGATAAACTGGCTCAAATGTTTTAAAGTTAACTTTCTTTTTGTTAAACTGAAGAAAACCTGTATGGTTACTTTATGATCAGAGCACACGAATAGTTAAGTACCCACTATGTATATCTTATTCCGATTTCTATGGTCAAACAAAAAGAGAGGAAAGAAGCAAATCACTCAAATGCTCCTCATTTTGCTGTAAGAGTGGTCAGGGTCCTTTTCATCAACATCACAGGTGTGAATATCATCAGCTTTCCTGATTGCTCTTTCACATCCTCGGTATGTGTTGTCTGCCTTCTGCTGAACACATCGCAATTTTGGCTAAACGGTATCCACATGAATTTGTGCCAGTCAAAGGGAGTCTTGGGTATTGTCAACAGTGAAGATTGCTTGTCATGCATCATGTTGCAGTAGCCATTCCTGGTATCAAGAGTGCTGACAACCTTTGCTCCTGCCGGTGTATTTATGATCTGTTATATTATTGGAGTAGGATAGTGATTCCACTTTATTGTTTGATTAAGATCTGTAAAGAGTCTTGTAATGCAGTTGGTAACATCCTAGACTTTGGGCCAGAAGGTCTGGTTTCAAGTCCCAGTCCGGGACTTCATGGCCAAGAAAGGTGTTTTCAGAACATGACTAAGCAGAACAGGTAGTAACTTGTAAATGATTCCAACATGCATCATAGGGAGGTGATGGCCTAGTGATACCATCACTAAACTATTAATCCAGAAACCCAGGTAATGTTCTGCCAGTCTGGGTTCAAATCCCTCCATGGCAGATGGAATATAGATTCAATAAAAATCTGGAATTAAGAGTCTGATGATGACTATGAATCCATTGTCAATTGTTGTAAAAATCCATCTGGTTCACTAATATCCTTTAGGGAGGGAAACAGCCATCCTTAACTGGTCTGGCCTTCATGTGACTCCAGATCCACTGACTCTTAACTGCCATCTGGGATTGGCAATAAATGCGGCCTGGCCAGTGATACCCTCATCCCATGAATGAATTTAAAAAAACTTAAATAGGCAATAAAAGTGAGAGCAATTCCCAGTTATCTATGGAAACAAAATTGGAAAATTGGTCTGTACCATCACAGTCATAGCTCTGGACTATCATGCGCATGTTGCCATGGCAATTCAGACTCCTTGAGTGGGATATAATGGCTAGACAGTCAATGTAGATCAGCTTGATATTAATAGCATTGGATTTGATCCTTATTCCAGCTGGAATAGATTTGGAACATGCCAGCATACCCAGGGTGGAGATTCTGGTGTTTTGGGTCAGACATGCTTGCAGGCAGAGAACTACTGATGAAGAAAGATCTTCAGAATTCAATCAATTTCTTAACAGTTTATTTGGCTTATCAGTGGAATTTAACCAAAGTATAGGTTCTGTATCTCTGGTATTCACCTTCTTTTCTTCCATCTCCTGAAATTATTTTTCAAGCTTTGTTTTTTAGTTCTATGATTAATTTTCATAGGGGCAAATCATTGATCTTATTGCTGAGCCAAAATCTTCAAAGCATCCAACAGTCTTACCATAACATGTTGGGTATATTTTGAACAGATCTTCCTGGCTTCAAACCTGAAGTCATTTTTCAATGAATGTGCTATTCCCCCTCAGTGTCACCTACTTCACCTCATAGTTTAAGGAGATAGGTAATTGCAACCATTCAACTGTCGGAAAGTGGGACCATATGTTTTATGCATCTCTCTGATTTGGCTTGTTTGTAGCTTTGACCTGAATGATGTTGCATTCTTGAATGTTGTTGGAACTGAACCCATCCAGGCATGTGGGGAATATGTCATCACATTCTTGACTTGTGTCTTGTAGATGATGGACAGGCTTTGGGGTGTGAGGGGGTCAGTTGCACATCACCAAATTTTAGCTTCTGACTGGTTCTTGTAGCCACAGTATTTATATAGATGGTCCAGTTAATATTGGTGTATAAGGATGTTGATTGCAGGGAATTCAGCAATGGTAATTCTATTCAAAAGTGGATGGTTAGATTCTTTCTTGTTCAATGTGGTCTTGTGTGGCTCAGATGTTACTTGCTACATATCAGCATAAACCTGGATAATATCCAAGTCTTACTCATTTTGATGCTGGCTGTTTCAGTACCTGACAAAACATGCAATTTTGTGATATTTCTGCGTATGACAGTTCCCAGAGAAAAGGAAGACATATGACTATTTAATTCAGTAAGAAAGTGAAAAATAAGCAGACAGCCATAAATCTGAAGCTGAAACTTGATACCAAAGCACAGAGTAATATTGTCCCTCTCAAACTGTACTGGAAAATATTGAAAATGTGAAAGAAACTGGTTATCCAAGGAAAGGTGCTCTGATACCAAAAACCATCATGCTAACAGCATATGGGAGAACTGAGATTGGACAGCTCCTGCAATGCATCTTGTAGATGGTACACACAACTACCACTATGCATCAGAGATGAGGAGGTGACCGCTGAAGGCAGTATGAGGGGCTCAAATCAAACAAGCTGCTTTGTTCTGCACATATTTACCAAGTAAGGTGGCTTCCCACAAGTTCTGCAGCTTAGTATGAATATGGAATATTTCCTTCTGTCTGTGAACTTGAGGTTGTCCACAGGTTTTGGATATCTATTACTCTGTCTGGTTTGCAATCTTTTGTTGCTGTTCATTGCATTAACTGGTGATGAGGAGGTAGTGTCCCAGGATATCTCACTTGATACTATTGCAAAAATGCTGCCTCTTCCACAATTTAGGTCAGCTCTGATGAAGAAATTCCTAGACTGGAAAGGTTAGCTTGCTTTCTCTCCATAGATGCTGCCTGACCCATTGTGATCTCCACTTTTTGTTTTCAGTACAGCTTTGAGAATCCTTAGTAATTTGCTCTGACAGGGTGTCAAATAGGTTGGGTATGAGGGTGCCAGAAAAGGAGGGTGTCATCTGAGTAGGAGTAGGACACAAGGTGGATAGGATACTAAGTGGGATGCTAATGGGGTAGGGGATATGATGCTAGGTTAGAAGGATAGCAACTGAGTAGGGTGCCAGATTACCAAGTAAGTAGCATGCCAAATAGATGGGAGAGAGGGCACAAGCTGGATAGGATGCCAAGTGGGAAGAATGTAGGTGCCAAATGGGTAGTATACCTGCATGTAAGATGTCACTGATGCAGCGTGTAGAGTAAGTCAAGTTGGGTGGGAGAAATCAGGTCCATTTGCAAGTGTGAGTGTCAGGCCTGAGGGATTCAAGTCCAAGAGTGTTGGGAAAATGTGATTGGATTGGGTCTAGCAGGGGTAAGTAGATTGAGTTGGGTTGGGTCCGGTGTGAAGAGTCGGGGTTTTTGGGTTGGGTCTGACAGCGGAGGAGAGGAGTCCATCTGTTAGAAGTGGTGGGGGGGAGTGGGTTTTGGGTACCAGAAGGATGAGTGTCAGTGGGTTGTCTATTCAGGGTCTGAGAGTGGAATAGGGTGGTGTGGTTGGGATTTTGTGACGAACTGCATGACAAATGTCCTCCATTCATTCAAATTCCTGCTTCTTTATGTTTATATTATTCAGAAGCATCTTGCTACTTGTTGAACTCAACCTTTCAATTGAAATAATGAAATGCCCCAAACCTCTGCTGTTGTTGCAAATTTACATGTTGCTTTTATAATGTCTGTTGTCATTTAGCTTCAGAATTTAAATTTTTTTAAAAATTGAACATGACAGAGTAGCACACATCTTTACATATTATAAGTAGGTGTTATATTTCAAATTTGACATTGTTTTAAGGACTATCAGCAACTTATCTTTAACAGGACCCCGGCAATTGGCAAGGACAATGCGTTGTGTTCAGTACTCATATTGAAAGAGGATGAGACATAAGATTTGTAATTTCTCTAGATATTAACATGGGAAGAGCCAATTTAGTATCTCTGAGGTCTGTCCTGAGGTCTTTGTCAAGAGATGGGAAAACAAAGGTTATGTTGTCTTTACGTTAAGGAGACCCATCTCTGCTGATCTTTCTCCAGTTCCATGTATGGGCTGTCTAATGCTTGACTGGATTACCAAATATTTTTCAGTTGTTTTGTCCACATTTTATTCAGTGCTGCCTGTCCCCAGACGTTCTTATTAGGTACCCCTTCTCATAACTACTTTTACTAATTCAGTTGATGTTTTTCCTCATATAAACAAAATATGAAATAAAAGAACTCTGAGCACATGAAAAAGTAATGATAATAGTCATAAATCGGAAAGGTCAATGATTTTTTTTCTGCTTTCTCACACTCACTCAACTTCTTCTCAGCTCCCACTAAATCTCAAGGTCTATTACTTTTACTAGTGCATTCAACATCTTCCCTCCCTTGCTGTAACGCTTCCCAACCCCACCCATCACATCTAATTCTGCATGGCCTCTGTGCTGCCTACTCATTCATTCAGGATGACTCAACCCATTTCCTCTCTCTGCACCAGCACTAACATTAGTTCCAACCACTTTCATTTCACTTGATTCCACATTTTCTCTTATTCCAGAAGAAAATGGCTCTCATTAGTGCAGAAAGAGTACAAGATGGGGGTGTTAGGTGTCTAACATTTGGCTCCCCAGCCTCCATGTGGAGAGGAACTGACTGAAGGCTGCCTCCCTTGAGTTGACCAAGGATACCCCCCTCCTTAGAGTTGAGACATGCCCATTTGGTGAAGCACAAGCAGTGTGGTTGCCATGTACACTGCTGGTATGTGTTACAGATGTGAGGTTGATGTAACATTGTGACAGGCAGCAACATGTCCACGCTCTTGATTCATCACTGCTGACAAGCATGAGAAACCACCTGGCCTTGTGTCTGCACTAAAAGGCAAGTCACAACAAAGCTACTGTGAGACTTTAACTTCTAGATGAGGGGACAAAGTGTAAAAATGCAAGTCAAGGCATGGTCTGGCAAGCAAAACAGGGCAGGACAGACATGCAGTGAGCATCCAAGTAGGTGTGCACAAAGCGACCAATCAAGGAGCTCTGAAGGGGGGATCTAAGATGGCGGCGATCTGAGAAGATCACACTGCAGAGCTTCGCATCGCAGCAGGAGCAGGACGGTCCTTTAACCCACCCAACTCAGGTCATCAGGATTTCTTGAGGCGTTGGAAAGATTGTGAAGCCCCAAGAAACATTTAAAAATTGACTTATCTGTATTTAAAAGGGAGGAGGAGCATCTGAGGCCGGGCCTGCAGCTCAGCCTGCAGCAGCCTCAGAGCCGATTGCTCTCCAGGACCTGGTGAACCAGCTCTCGAAATCTTGCGAGATGTTAGGGAAACAGATTGAAGAGAAGCTGGCTCCAGTCTCTCTCATGCTGCAGAAGCATGAGCAGCAGCTGGGAGACATGGAGAAGAGGACAGATGAGGTGGAGCACAGGGTCACAGCGGTGGAAGCTGATGCCAGTTCATTCAAGGAAGAGATCCAAGCCCTGAAGACACAGGTTCATAATTTGCATGACCAAGTGGATGATCTTGAAAACAGGGGCAGGAGAAAAAACATTCGGATCATCGGTCTGCCTGAGGGTAAGGAAAGTGAGCAGCCTGCAGAATTTGTTGAAGATTGGCTTCCGAAATTCCTTGACTTGGAGGCTGGCATGAGAGGATTGAAGATAGAGAGGGCTCATTGGGTCGTAGCACGGAGATCGGGTCTGGGTCAACGCCCTCCTCCTTTCCTGGTGCGGTTCCATCATTACCGGGATAAGGAGAGAGTCATGGAGGCTTCCAGATTCCAGGTGAAGGATCCAAAGGCCCTAGTTTACGAGGGGTCTAAGATCATGTTTTTTCAGGACTTTTCAGCGGCAGTGGTCCAGAAACGAAAATCGTATGATGGTGTCAAGAGAAGACTGAAGGAGCTTGGGATTCAGTACTCCCTGTGATATCTGGCAGTGCTTCGGATCACCTTAGATGGATCCATGCATCTCTTTGACACATCAGAGAAGGCAAGAGACTTTGTGGACAAACTAACCTAATTTAACCAATTGTAGTATGTATAAATATTGTTGCTTGGGTATGCGTTTATCATTCTGTAAAAGAAATGGAGGAAATCCGGTTGGAGCTTTGTTTTTCCCCCTTTTTTTCCTCTATTGAGAATAATTTGGTTTAAACTATGTCTGGCGGTGGTTAAGATGTATATTTTAAATTTCTAGGTTAGGACATACCAAAGGATGGGTGGGGTATTTATTCCCCCTTTTTTAATAAAAGAATGTTTTTTTTATTCATATTGATATTCTATGGGGTGTTTATTCTTTTTAGCTTGAGCTTGCGATGCAGCTCTAGCTGGGAGAAGTGAAGGTGGTTGAGATGGTTAGATGCCTATTTATGGGCAGTTCGGGACGGGTAGTTGCCCCCTCTGGGCAGAGGATGAGTTCCCCTACTCAGCCCTATTGGCGATTTATATGTTGGTTTGTTTTCTGGTTTTTGTTGTTTTTTATTTTTAATAATTTTGTATCTTTGTTAAATGTAGTGGTTTTAGTTTATGTAGTTTTTATATTTGATGGACCATGCGACACTAAGGCTCAGCAATTTGTGGTTCGGGTTCCTCCTCTCTGGAATTTAAATGTAATTGCAGAAGATTATGGCTAATGATTTGATTAAATGGTGTACCTGGAATATCAAGGGAAGTCACTCACCAATTAAGAGGAAGAAGGTACTCTTGAGTCTTAGAAAGGAGAAGGTGGATATTGCTTTGTTACAGGAGACACATTTGGATGACAAGGAGCATCTGAAATTACAGCAGAATGGCTTTGACCGAGTTTATTTTTCTTCATTTAGTACCAGAAGTAGGGGAGTGGCTATATTGGTAAGGAAAAATCTCTCATTTAAATTGTTGGAGTGTGTTAAAGACTCGTACATGAGGTTTGTAATTCTTAAAGCCTTGATAAATGGGAAAGAATATGGCATTTTAAATGTTTATTGTCCCCTAGCTCATCCTCTTAAATTCTTGGTAGATGCTTTTTCTAAACTGATAAGTCTCAAGTCTCGGCACATCATTAAAGGGGGAGATTTTAACTGCCTCATGGACCCCACAGTAGACAGATTGCCTAAAGTTCCCTCGATACCCTCTGCACAAACTAAACAGTTATTGGGTTTGTGTGGGGAATTAGGATTGGTGGACGTCTGGAAGTGTCTCCACCCTACAGGTAAGGATTTCACATTTTTCTCCAATCCGCATAGATGTCACACAAGGATTGATTTTTTTCTGACCCCTGAGGTAACCCTAGATCTGGTGGCATCCTGTCCAATTGGTAATATTGCCATCTCTGATCATGCTCCAGTGTACCTCATGGTTAAAATTAAGTATGTTATAGTGGATTCAAGGTACTGGCAAATGGACCCCTTTATTCTCAATTTTGTGGAGTGTTTCTCTAGGGAATTTTGGGCATTCCCAGACATCAACATAGGCTCGGTTGATAGCTCATCTGTTCTCTGGGAAACTGCCAAAGCTTATGCCAGAGGGTTCGTTATTTCATATTCCACAAGTAGGAAGCGGCAGAAGGGTGAGCAGCAATGTCTCCTTGAAGCACGGTTGAAGGCAGCCGAGAAGGCTGGTCAAACTACAGAGGTTTATGGTACTGTGATCTACACTAAATTCCGTGATCACGCAGACGGCAAAGAAGGAGCTGGCTTTTGCAAAGCAAAGGTTATACGAGCATGGTGACAAGCCAGGCAAATACTTAGCATACCTTGCCAGAAAGGGAAGTGCCCTCAAACCATTACAGCGATTAGGGAAGGGTCTGGGAACCTAACATGTGATTCTAAAAAGATTAATGTGGCATTCCAGAGATTCTACTCTAAGTTATATCAGTCTGAGAATTGTGAGGAGGGGCAGGCCAAAATGGAATCCTTTTTTAGAGATCTGAAGCTCCCGGGTGTGACTCCCGAACAACAGTCCCTTCTCAATGCCCCATTATCAGAGCAAGAAGTGCAGGAAGCTGTGAGGCAGCTTCAGAGTAGAAAGGCGCCCGGTCCTGACGGACTTCCCAGTGAATTCTA
>NC_057719.1:44625920-44635733 GCF_004010195.1 Chiloscyllium plagiosum
GGTATGATAGATTCAGGATTTAAACGTTGGGCAGCTCGGGGTATATCTTGCATGGGTGATTTATTTGAGGGAGATGTAATGATATCCTTCGATCAGTTAGCACAGAAGTACAAGTTACCTAATAGAGACCTCTTTCGTTTTTTTCAAGTTAGGGGTTTTATTCAAAAAAGGACCACACTTTTGACTGATCCCTACAGAAGTACAAGTTACCTAATAGAGACCTCTTTCGTTTTTTTCAAGTTAGGGGTTTTATTCAAAAAAGGACCACACTTTTGACTGATCCCTACAAATCTGACATAGAAAGAGGGGTACTAAGGGCTAAGAGTACACTCTCTGTCAGTACTCTATATCACCAATTGGGTGGCCACCTCAGATGAATCTGATCGACTCTGCAAGATGTGGGAAAGAGAGCTGGATGTTGAAGTTTCTTCAGAGGTATGGAAGGATATTTGGGAGAATGCTAGGAAGATATCAATTTGCAATAGGACTCATGCTTTACAGTTGAAGATTCTCCACAGGGTCCACTTAGCCCCAGACCGTTTGTCAAAATTTAAACGAGGGGTATCTTCAGCATGTCCCAAGTGCAAGGTCTGTACGGGTACTCTTACCCATTGTCTTTGGTCTTGTGACAGGCTTCAAACATATTGAAGCGCTGTGGTGGGTGCAATGGAGAGGATTTTAGGTGTAGGGGTGGAGAAGGACCCTATTTCTCTCCTTTTGGGCCTACCCATTGTATTTCCTGCAGACTCACATAAGGCAAAACTTTTCAATATTCTTACATTCTGTGCAAGGATGAATATCTTGCTAGGTTGTATATCAGAAAACCCCCCCAGGCCTGTCGGGTTGGCGGAAGATTGTTATGGAGCATATTCCCCTGGATTTTCTCACACATATGGTACACCACAAAACTGAGAATTTTTACAAGACATGGCAACCCTTTTTGAAATACCTGGACACAGATTTATCTGCCCAACTAACAAGGGCTTTTATATAACGGTAACGATTGTGTTTCATGAGTCCAATATCCAGGGAGGAGGAACTGTGAATGTATGAATGTTTTGTTTGGCTGGGCTGAGTTATTACTATTTATTTATTTGTTTGTTGTCAGGTATTTATTTAGTTAGTTAAATAGCTAGTTTAGGGTTTTTTTTAATTTTATACTTCTCTATATATGTTTATACATTCATATAGGAGAGTGGGTTGGGGAATTTTTTTTATTATTTGGATTTAGTTTTGTACTATTTTTGTACTGTTTTGAATTGCATTGTTTGTAGTTGTAATATTTAAAAATCTATTTTTTCTTAATAAAAATATATTATATTAAAAAAGGAGCTCTGAAAGATATTGTGGTCGAATCCATGATTTGGGTGCTTGTCTCTGAGCACAATGTGTCCTTACAGCAGCATACAATGACAGGTGCTTGTACACTCCAATATGTAACATTGAGATACAGACCCATTCTGTACATGGATTAGAAATGAGCCATGAGGGTGCAGGGAGGCTGGTGCATGTCTAAAGCCAATGTTTATGGATGGGGGATGTGGGTGGTCAGTGTCGATAGAACATCACCTGAGATGTTGGTGATTGCTATCCAAGATGGAGGGCTGAGGAGCAAGTGATCAGTTGGAGTCACCAAGTAACTGCTCTGACTTGCATGTCAGGAATTATCACTGTCTGTATTCATATGGTGGGTGTGAGAATGGGAAACTGCATATCACTGAGGTGAGATTAGGTAATAAATAAATGTTAATGCATGCAAATCCATGCATGCAAAAACATGCAAATAGTCTCTCATTGCTCACCAGCAAGCAACACCTTTTACTGTTCAAGTTCAACCAACTTGGTTGTTTAATGAGACTTTTTGCTCCTGACATTGAGAATCATCCCCACTTTAGTGTCAATGCTCCTGTCATTCAGTGTCTGTGAAGACTTTTCCCATTAATTCTGCTTCATTCTGAGTGTTTCCTGAATCTTCAATTTTTATGTCAGATTTTCAATATCCACAGTATCTATCGTCTCTTGTTTAAAATTATGGAATCCAGACATTGCAGATAAAGGCCACTCAGCCCATCAATTCTGCATCGACCTTCTAAGAGAATCTTGCCCAGACTCAACTCCTCCATCCTATCCCCATAACCCTGTAGTTACCATGGCCAACTCACCTCGCCTATGCATCCCAGAACATGGCGGGACAATTCACCACAGCCAACTCACCCAGCCTGCACATCTTTGGATAGTGGCAGAAAACTGGAGCACTTGGTGTCTCCATGCAGATACAGGAAGAACATGTAAACTCTACACAGACAGCCATCTCAGGCTGGAATTGAACCCGGGTCTATGGTGCTGTGAGGCAGCAGTGCTAACCACTGAGTCACCATGCCTCAATGGAATTATAATTCTTCATTTTCTCCGTTGTTGATGGTGTTGGATTTTCCCATGATTCCAAAAGTATTTTCTCTCTGGTGGAAGTGAAAACTAGGTAAATATATGAATTGCAGGAAACTGTTCTCCTATTAGACACAGAGCAGTTAGGTATTAGTTGGGATATAGTGGGACATTAAGGACAGTTATTGTTTCCAATAGCTTCCATGATTTTTAGATCAAAGAACAAAGAAAATTTACAGCCCAGGAAAAGGCCCTTCGGCCCACCAAGCCTGAACCAATCCAAATGTGCTGTCTGAACCTGTCGGTCAATCTGTATCTCTCTGCTCCCCACCTACTCAAGCATCTGTCCAGATGCATCTTAAATGAATCTACCGTGCCTGCCTCTACCACCTCTGCTGGCAACGCGTTCCAAACACCCACCACCCTCTGTGTGAAGTACTTGCCGTGTGTATCCCCCTTAAAATTTCCACCTCTGACCTTGAAAGCATGACTTCTCGTTATTGAATCCTTCACCCTGGAAAAAAGCTTGTCTCTATCCACCCTGTCTATACCCTTCACGATTTTGTAAATCTCAATCAGGTCCCCTCTCAATCTCCTTTTTTCTAATGAAAATAAACCTTACCTACTCATCCTCTCCTCATAGCTAGCACCTTCCATACCGGGCAACATACTCGTAAACTTTCTCTGCACCCTCTCCAAAGCGTCCACATCCTTTTGGTAGTGTGGCAACCAGAACTGTACACAGTATTCTAAATGTGGCCGAACCAATGTCTTGTACAACTTTAACATGACTTGCCAGCCCTTATACTCAATAGCCCGTCCAATGAAGGCAAGCATACTATATGCCTTCTTGACCACTCTATCCACCTGTGCAGCAAACTTCAGAGTACAATGGGTGGCACGGTGGCTCAGTGGTTAGCACTGCTGCCTCACAGCATCAGGTTCCCAGGTTCTATTCCAGCCTTGGGCAACTGTCTGTGTCTGCGTGGGTCCACTCCAGTTTCCTCCCACAGTCCAAAGATGTGCATGTCAGATGAATTGGCCAGGCTAAATTGCCCATTGTGATAGGTGCATTAGTCAGAGGGAAATGGGTCTGGGTAGGTTACTCTTCAGAGGGTCAGTGTGGACTGGTTGGGCCGAAGGGCCTGTTTCCACCATGTAGGGAATCTAATCTAAATGGACCTGCACTACAAGATTCCTGCCTATCAACTTTTCCCAAGGCTCTTCTGTTCATTGTATAATTCGCTCTAGAATTAGTCTTGCCTAAATGCATCACCTCACATTTGTCTGGATTGAAAACCATCTGCCACTTTTCCACCCAACTCTCCAGTCTATCTATATCCTCCTGTATTCTCTGACAGTCCATCATGCTTTTTGCTACTCTACCAATCTTCGTGTCATCTGCAAACTTGCTGATCATACCAACAGTGTCCTCTACCAGATCATTTATGTACATTACAAACAACAGTAGCCCCAATACTGACCCCTGTGGAACACCATTGGTCACCTTTCTCCATTTTGAGAAACTCCCTTCAACTACTACTCTCTGTATCCTGTTGCTCAACCAGTTCTTTATCCACCTAGCTAGAATGCCCTGCACACCATGTAACTTCACTTTCTCCATTAGTCTACAATGGGGAATCATCAAATGCCTTCCTAAAGTACATGTATATGACATCAACAGCCCTTCCTCCGCCTATCAACTTGGTCACTTCCTCGAAGAACTCTATTAAGTTGGTAAGGAATGATCTCCCCTGCACAAAACCATGTTGCTTACCACTGATAAGCCCATTCTTTTCTAAATATAAATAGATCCTATCCCTCAGTACCTTTTAAATAGATCCTATCCCTCAGTACCTTATAAATAGATCCTATCCCTCAGTACCTTTTATGCAGAAACTTGGGAGTAGAATCACAGCCAGCCAGTTTACGTTGAGATACATGTTTGCTCTCAGTATCTAATGTTGTCAAGGGAGGAAGAAATGGGTGCTCAAGATGTTTGTCAGATTCTGAACTGCTAGTTATCCATTTTTGAGGCATGAGAAGGATGTTTGTCAATATTGCAACTAGCAGTTTCTCAAGATAATGAAGCAGTCCAACAAGCATGCAGCAACTTTCACACCTGAGCTGATTAGTGGCAAATAACATTCACACCATACAAGTGTCAAGCAATGCCCATCCCCAACAAAACAAAGGCTAATTATATCCCCCTTGACACCAATGGTGTTACCATTGCTAAAACACCACTATCAACATTCTGGGGGGGGAAGGGGGTATCATTGATCAGAAATGTAACTGAACCAGTTATGTAAACACAGTGACTACAAGACCAGGCTGGGTATTTTGTGAAAGGTAATTCACTTCTTCATTCCCTAAATTATTTCCGATATTTCCAAGGTATATTTTAGAGTATGCTATACTATCCCCCACCTCTCTGGCTGAGTGTACCTTCAAAAATGTTCATGAAGCCTGACACCATACATAACAAAAGATTCCTGCTTACTTTGACACCCCGTCCAGTGTTCAACAATTACTCTCTATACAATTAGCAACCCATTGTTGCAATGTGTTTCCATCTACAAGGTGCACTACAGCAACGCATGCAGGCTCCTTCAAAAGCACTATCCAAATCCGCAATCTCCACCACCTAGAAGGACAGTGGCAACAGGAAAATGGGAAACTGCATCATCTACAAGTCCTCCTCAATGTCACATATCTTCCTGATGTGGAATTACATCATTGTTCCTTCATTGCTGCGGGCTCTATAACCTGGAACTTCCTCTCAACAGCATTGTGAATGTAACTATATCACATGGACTGCAGCAGTTCAAGAAGGCAGCTCATTGCTACCTTCTCATGGTATATGGGCAATAAATGCAGCCTTGCTAGCATTACCCGCAGCCAATGAACAAATATAATATGCAATATTTTACAACTGTAGTATTTTTTTATATATGAACGTGAATGTTGACAGCAACAAGTTAAGGGAGAATACTCCTTTCCTGTTAAAAGTGGAAGTGTAAGAATACTTCAATTTCGCAGAATTTTGTCAAGCAGAATCCAATGTGTTGGGAATGCAAACTTCCCATTGGGAACTGTTTGAATGAGTTGGATCGGAGCATCAGTTTTTGGATCTGCATCTTGTTATTTGGTAATTTGTTCATGTCATTTTGATTAGTGTGTGTAATCTTATGATAGATACTGCAATAAATCAAGATAAATGTGACTGTATTTTCATTAACAAAACATATCAATTGCTCTCTGATTTCTTCACACCAGAAATATTGCATGTGTTTAGCAATATACATTCAAATAAACTCCAGTTAAATTTTGTTGCTTTACAAAGTTTAAAATTCTAATACCAGTTGTTTTGTGAATCTAGAAGCAAGCAAAAAGAAAGCTCTACTTACATGCCACTTTCCATGGCCAAAACATATGAAATAATTTGGCATTTAATGATTCTGTATGTAAGTTACAAAAAATGTTGCCTTTTCTCCAATTTGAAATATGTTTCCAGTTAGTGAATATCACCCCATGACTCGGTATTATCAGTACATTGATTATAGTCCACCCCATAAAACAAATTCAGTCATATCTATTAAACAGTATTTATTATTTTAAAATGTTATATATAAATTATTTATACATAAATTATTCTAAGAAGTTATCTTTATACACAATTTCAATTCAAATTAACAGATGTTTGAATTGAACAATTGAATGAAGTGCACTGTCTGAGTTGATTTGAACTCTGAGTAGGTGATCAATGGGGCAATTGTGAAACGCACTCACAAATGTAAAGTTGAAGATGGCATCCTGGTTTTGATTCACAATGTTTATCAGTTGCTCACTTGAAACAGGCAGAAATCCAAGTTGGTTGATAAGCAGCAGAAGAGAATGTTTGGGCAGGCAATGTTTGACACTAAGGGGGAAGGCAAGGTGCAGGACAGGGAATTTAAAAGGCTGCATAGGGTCCATAGGAGGGCCCAGTGTCTACTGTTGCTACTTAATTTGGACTCACAAAGGAACATTTTTCACATGTCTTGGAGGGCTTCTGTTCTATGTGGCATCTACTTCAGTGGATGTAACTTGCCAGTTCTTGTCCCAGTTAAATAAGCTACTTTTAGTGCAGTTAGAACCCAGTTTTTAATAAGTTCACGAGGCTTCTGGACTAAGTGGGTACAGAACCCTACAGGTTAAAATCAACAACATCTGGGAAGAGTTAAATTTTGAGTGAATCACTAGTCCTTTCAATATAAACTGCCTACAACTCATGGTTTCTGCCAGGTGGACGGTGTTAGAATTAACTCCTCTGTTTCAATGCATGTTCATGCTAATTTCGTGAGCCATTTTACAATTCAGAAGTTAACAAAGTCATCAGGCAACTATACAAAGTAAAATTAGAAGGGAACAGATATTCATGTTGTATTCCAAATTAGATAATAAAAGGCATCCTGATAGAAATTACAACCAGGTTGTGCAATAAATGGGAAAAAAATTAGATCAGAAGTGTCCATGCATCTGTTAACCTTCAATTCCTATAGATATCATATAGTTACTGTTTGATTCCACATACTCCTAAATACAATAAATGATAGCTTTGTGTAATAATCTTCCCAATTTTCCATCCATCCATACTGCAATTGTCAGCTTAGCATCTTGTTGTCTTGTGGGACATAAGTTCTAACTTCCGTCTTTTGTGCTAGACCACTATTAATTATATTAATGTATATTAATTTCCTTTTGGAAATAAGTTCCCAAATGAATAGAATATTGGGTTACATGTGTTTAGAATTAAATTCAGCATAGGAGGATACCAACTGGCTTTCTACACAATGAAGCAGATTAGGAAGGAGACAGTGGAAGTATAAATTTTAATTTTACAAATATATTTGGAAACAGGGATAATACCAAAAGACTATAAATTCAACAAAATGGAAATAAATAAGTCGAGACTATAACCAGTTGATTTTATCTTGGCTGTGGATAAAAGTTGAGTCTATAAAACAAGTAAAAGTTAGTAAGCATTAAGAACAAAATGGGGATAGATTGTGGATTGTAAAAAGCTGCCCATAGTTGACTGAATTATTAGAGCATTGGAGATAATAAGTGCAGTCTCGATAGAAGTGAAGGAAATTGATTTCATCCCTAATATCTGCTTTGGTGACATCCCATTGTAACAAGAGGAAGATTGGGATTTCTGTTATGCAAAAGGCTAATTTAGTCTACAAGGAAGATGGGAAGTATGTCAGAGAATTAACCAATATTTAAAAGGATGGATGATTAGCTAAGTTCAACTGTTATTGAAGCATTGCTCATGTGACTATTGGAATGGGGGAAAATGAGGACTGCAGATCAGAGTCAAAACGTGTGGCGCTGGAAAAGCACAGCAGTTCAGACAGCATCTGAGGAGCAGGAGAATTGACGTTTCAGACATAAGCCCTTCATCAGGAATGGCAGGGGGAGCCCAAGGAGGCTCAGAGATAAATGGGAGGGTTGTGGAGATGGGGTGATGTTAGCTTGGAAGGCGAAAGGTAGATGAAGGTGCAGCGTGATGGTGATAGGTCAGATCGGAGGTTAGAGCAGATAGATGGGAAGGAAGATGGACAGGTAGGACAGTTCAAGAGGGCGGTACCAAGTTGAAGGGTTGGATCTGGGATAAGTTGAGGGAGGGGAGATGAGGAAATTGGTGAAATTGACATTGATGCCGTGTGGTTGGAGTGTTTGTTGCTTGTTGGCTGTCAAAGGTTTGTAGATGGAGAAGTGCATGCAATGCTACATGTTCCCTGACATGATGGTGATTGCTGACCAGGCTGGAGGTTGTAGGAGCAAGCAGTGAGCTAGAGTTGTCGGGTAACTGTTCTGACTTTCATGTTGGTTATTTTCAGCATCTTGTTTCTATTCTGTCAATGAAAGAATGGGAAACTGCATGTCAATGAGGTGAGATTAAGAATAGTTAGACAGGAATGCATGTTAATGCATACAAATAGGCCTCTCATACTTACCAGCGAGAACCTCTTCTCACTGTAAAAACATTGACTGGAAAATGGGACTTCGTGTTCTCAATATTGAGAAGTTCAATGGTGGACATGTCACTCGATGTTTCTAACTTTCTTGCCATGGTCCAGGTTGTTCAGGGTCTAGGAAGATTCTGCACATAAAGTATGAGAGGTAAGGATTGGATGAATGGTAGAAAATATATATTGGCAATTATGTCTTCCTTTACTTTGACTATTTGTTTAGGTCACTGACCTTTATGCATTGGTTGTAGTTTTTAGGATGGTATAAGTTGCACTTATTGCCTCTGTCAGCTCAAGGTCAAATGCATGTACCATACTTCCACTGTATTGTGCTTCTACTGAAACTCTTGCCTTTACTGTCCAAGATTATGCCTCTTCAGGCTGTCAGTGAACTTAGCAGCCCCTCCAGAGAGCCATCTGAGAGTCAAATCTTACTACTACTGCAGTAAAATATACCATTCTCATTCTTCTTGATGTCATCCTCTGACTGGCTGCAGGGCTCTGACTGGTCATTTTAGTAGGATATTTGCAAATTTATCTGAGTGGGAGGGATTCATGGTCTACTTCTAATGGTAGAATAACTCAGTACAATGTGCCTGGAGAAATAACTTATTACACTGAAGGTAGCCAGTGTGGACTCTTTTGTCATTGCCAGCAGAGCTCAGGAGGTTGATGCTGAATATAGAAGCAGCCAAGTTGGAAGGGATTGAAGAGAGCTGAAACTGAGAGTTTCAAAATGGAGTCAAAACAAATGGTCAGAGAGAGTGAGATTGGAAGCCTGAACAAAACAATCGCGGCTCCAAGTTTTTTGAAGTCAGTGTGGGAGTTCAGTTTGGGAAGAATAGATGAAATAGGAGCAGGAGGAGGTCAATTAGCCCATTAAACCTGCTCTACAATTCCACCAGGTCATGATCAATCTTCTATGTCAGTACTGCTTTCCTGCATTACCTCCCTATCCCTTGATATCTGTAATATTTAGAAATTTTGTTAAAATCTTGTTGAAATCTTGAACACAGGGCAACTCACGTATCCGCAGAATCATTTTCCACGGTTTCAGTTATCCACGGTTTATCGTGGCCCGAACATATTTTAGGGAACCTGCAGAACCAGGACCAAGGTATTGCCGGGTAGGTAAATTTCCCATTAAAAGGAATGGGTTCGCTCTTATCCGTGGTTTTGGGCTTCTGCGGTAGGTGTTGGAATATGTTTCCTGTGGATATGGGGAGACTACGGTATACTCAATGAGTGAGCCACCACAGAAGCATGACAAGGCAGACGAAGTGATAGAGTCACAGAGATGTACAGCTGGGAAACAGACCCTTCGGTCCACCCCTTCCATGCTGACCAGATATCCTAACCCAATCTAGTCCCACCTGCCAGCACCCGACCCATATCCCTCCAAACCCTT
>NC_057719.1:44635875-44704722 GCF_004010195.1 Chiloscyllium plagiosum
CCAACCCTGGCAACATCCTTGTAAATCTTTTCTGAACCCTTTCAAGTTTCACAACATATTTCCGTGTCTGAGAAGAAGCACAATTTTTCGCATCTTCTTTCTGAATGCATTTTTCACTTCAGAACTTTAACCTGTAATCTGTACTGACATTTCATTACCCAGGGATTGCTGCTCTGAGACTGTACTATGTAAATGCAGGCTGCAAGAGGCAGCAATTTTCTGTTCACCTCTTTTTAAATAGTGCACTAATGAATAAGGGAATAAAAATAACTTTACAAAAATCAGTACAAAGACATTAGAACTCTTTTAAACTTTTCAATTGTTTTGTTTTTGGTTTTGTCATTGACCTCAGCAGGTCATTAGGAATCAGAAGTGACAAACTAGTGTTTTGTTTAGATAAAAGTTTTTCTGAAAGATTGTAACTGCTGAGTGTAACCAGACCTTGGTTCAATGTTTATTCAGCAGCCTGCAGCAAGTACAGATATCTGATAGATCACTTCTCAGTAAGGTCACAGGATAAATGCGTAAGTAATGACACACAGATGTTTATTTCCTGCTGTTTAAATGCCTTCAAGTCACAGACATTATATTAAAAATATTTGAATATGTATTAACAATGATAGGAGTGTACTGTGCATTCAAATATTAAGTAAGAGTACAAATTAATTCCAAATGACTACAACTGTAAGATGCTTATAATAACACATTCAATTATTTATCTTACAGCTCTCCACTGTGTGTGAACCAATTGGTATAAGGGAGAGCAACTGCATTGAAAATAATAGAGAAAATCTGCAGAAATGTATGTTTAGCCAGATCTTATTTTAAATTTATCCTAAATCAAACATAAACAAACTAGGCTAAACTTTTTAAAAGTTTTATTATTCAAAAAACATCATGTGTAATCCAGATTTCTGTTCTTGTTTTTAATTAGGAATATAAGTATTATGTAATAATACCTCCTATGTTATATGTGGAAAAATTGGGAACACTGTCGGTTAGAATTGAAATAATGCTCTCTCTCTCTCTCTCTCTTTCTTCACCACTGAATGTTGAAAAGAACAGAACTTTAATAGTAATAAGCATCTGGTTTGGGATTTGAGATAATTGTTACATTTGCCAAAAATGGTAACATCGCTGGAAGTCAGCTCCAAGGCATTTGCCTTGTTTTGGATTTAACTCAGGGTGTGTGGATGTATGTGTGTGTGTGTGTGCGCGTGTGTGCGTGTGTAACCTTCTCTGTTTATAATACTTACATTAAGGAAGGAGTTTGTCACCAACATTTAACTTCAAGACCACAATCTGTTGAATGTGTGCAAAATATTTTTTTTTGTGAAATTTGGAGTTTAAAATGAGAGATGTATAAGGGCGGGGTTAATGCTGTGGAAATCTTTTTAATAAAATGATCAGAATGTCATTCTGGAACAGTGACCTTAATGCATCATTTCCAAGAAGACGTGTGACAGTATCTTATGGTGATAATGGAATAAGACACATGCTTTTGAGTTGATGTAAACATATTAACCCATTGGTTTTGTTTTCAGTTAAGATCAGAAAAAGTTTTGGTTGGATGAATTAAGAGGTTCAGAAGCAAGTTTTTCGATTCTCTCCCAGCAGGTCTTACATCATTTCATAAGAAATTAGTCACTGCAGCAGCAGTGTTTTTTCTCTCTTTCTGAAGTTTCCAAGCCAGGAGAGAATGGGATAGCAATATTTGTTAATAGAATGAAGATTTTGAGGCCATCCAAATTTTGAAAGGTTCATGCCATCAGATGTAGAGCAGAATTGTAAAATTATCTCAACAAGTTCAAGAATGAGAAACTGGAAGAAGTCAGGTAAGTAGAAACTTTAAGACTTTAGTCTCTGAAATGGATGGAGTTGGTGAACAAGTTGAAACATTATTTTAATGTCTGTATTAAGGTGTTTCTTATACATATGTGTGTGGCACAGTGGCACAGTGATTAGCACTGCTGCCTCACAGCGCCAGAGACCAGGGTTCAATTCCCACCTCAGGCGACTGAATGGAGTTTGCAAATTCTCCCCGTGTCTGCGTGGGTTTCCTCCGGTTTCCTCCCACAGTCCAAAAATGTGCAGGTTAAGTGAATTGGCCATGCTAAATTGCCCGTAGTGTTAGGTGAAGGGGTAAATGTAGGGGAATGGGTCTGGGTGGGTTGTGCTTCGGTGGGTTGGTGTGGACTTGTTGGGCCAAAGGGCCTGTTTCCACACTGTCAGTAATCTAGTATGTGTGTGTATATATATATATATTATATATATATATAAATGTATGTGTGTTTGTAACATACACACACGTGCGCGTGCTTCATTTGTTTTCTTTCTTTTGTGGAATAAACTTATGTCGGTTTTTAAAGAACAACTGCAGCCTCATATGAATATATTTCAATGGCTAATGACCATGGTAACAAAACAAACAAGAAATTAAACATATTATCTTTCAACCTAGATTTCATTCTGAAATCTGGCTTGTCCAGTTGTACCATCAACTGCAATCATGAAAAGTTGGAGGTTATTTGGGCTCAAAATTTACTAAATTTAAGAAATCTCTGTCTCTTTTAAAGAAACAGATACAGATAGGTATTGGACACAAACAGGAGTGTTGTGATGAAATTTATTGCATTGATTAGACTTTCAACATAGCTTGAGTCGATGGGCCAGTGGGCTAAGGAATGGCAAATGGAGTTTAATTTAGACAAATGTGAGGTGCTACATTTTGGAAAGGCAAATAAGGACAGGACTTATACACTTAATGGGAAGGTCCTAGGGAGTGTTGCTGAATAAAAAGACCTTGAAGTGCAGGTTCATAGTTCCTTGAAAGTGGAGTCACAGGTAGAAAGGATAGTGAACAAGGCATTTGGTATGCTTGCCTTTATTGGTAAGAGCATTGAGTATAGGAGCTGGGAGGTTCATGTTGCAACTGTACAGGACATTGGTTAGGCCACTTCTGGAATACTGTATGTAATTCTGGTCTCCCTCCTAATGGAAGGATGTTGTGAAACTTGAAAGTGTTCAGAAATGATCTATAGAATGTTGCCAGGGTTGGAGGGTTTGAATCGAATTGAATTGAATTGAATTTATTGTCACATGTACCCAGATACAGTGAAAAGCTTTGTCTTGTGAACAATACAGGCAGATCACATAGTTAATAGCATAGATAAGTAAATAGTAGGTAAACAGTGGCAAACACCAAACACAGGTACAGGTGAATGTTAAGAGTTTGTGAGTCCATTCAGTATTCTAACAATCCCTGATTGTGGCCCATGGATCAGGAAACTGAGGATCCAGTTGCAGAGAATGGGGCTTAGTCCAAGATCAATAAGATTAGTAATCAGTCTCGAGGTGATAATAGTGTTGAAGGCTGAACTGTAGTCATAGATTTATAGAAATGTACAGAACAGAACCAGACTTTTCGGTCCAACTCATCCATGTCGACCAGATATCCCAACCCAATCTGGTCCCACCTGCTAGCACCCAGCCCATATCCCTCCAAACCCTTCCTATTCATATACTCATCCAAATCCCTTTTAAATGTTGCTATTGTACCAGCCTCCACCAATTCCTCTGTCAGCTCATTCCATACACGGACCATGCTCTGCGTGAACAAGTTGCCTCTTAGGTCTCCTTTATATCTTTCCCGTCTCACCCTAAACCTAAGCCCTCTAGTTCTGGATGCTCCCACCCCAGGGAAAAGACTTTGTCTGTTTACAATATCCATGCCCCTCATAATTTTGTAAACCTCTATAAGGTCACCCCTCAGCTTTTGATACTCCAGGGAAAACACCCCCAGCCTGTTCAGCCTCTCCCTAAAGCTCAAATCCTCCAACCCTGACAACATCCTTGTAAATCTTTTCTGAACACTTTCAAGTTTCACAACATCTTTCCGATAGGAAGGAGACCAGAATTGCATGCAATATTCCAACAGTGGCCTAACCAATGTCCTCTACAGCTGCAACATGACCTCCCAACTCCTGTACTCAATACTCTGACCAATAAAGGAAAGCATACCAAACACCTTCTTCACTATCCTATCTACATGCAACTCTTTCAAAGAGCTATGAACCTGCATTCCAAGGTCTCTTTGTTCAGCAATGCTCCCTAGGATCTTACCATTAAGTATATAAGTCCTGCGAAGATTTGCTTTCCCAAAATGCAGCACCTCGCATTTATCTGAATTAAACTCCATCTGCCACTTCTGAACCCATTGGCCCATCTGAGCAAGTTCCTGTTGTAATCTGAGGTAGTTTTCTTCGCTGTCCACCACACCTCCAATTTTGGTGTCATCTGCAAACTTACTAACTGTACCTCTTATGCTCGTATCCAAATCATTTATGTAAATGACGAAAAGTAGAGGATCCAGCACCGATCTTTGTGGCACTCCACTGGTCACAGGCCTCCAGTCTGAAACACAACCCTCCATACCTCCCTCTGTCTTCTACCTTTGAGCCAGTTCTGTATCCAAATGGCTAGTTCTCCCTGTATTTCATGAGATCTAACCTTGCTAACCAGTCTCCCTACTCCCAATGCTTTACTGAAGTCCATATAGATCACATCTACCACTCTTCCCTCATCAATCCTCTTTGGTACTTCTTCAAAAAACTCAATCAAGCTTGTGAGACATGATTTCCCACATACAAAGCCATGTTGACTATCCCTAATCAGTCCTTGCCTTTCCAAACACTGTACATCCTATCCCTCAGGGTTCCCTCCAATAACTTGCCCACCACCGAAGTCAGGCTCACTAGTCTATAGTTCCCTGGCTTTTCCTTACCGCCCTTCTTAAACAGTGGCACCATGTTAGCCAACCTCCAGTCTTCCGGCACCTCACCTGTGACTATCGATGATACAAATACCTCAGCAAGAGGCCCAGCAATCACTTCCCTAGCTTCCCACAGAATTCTAGGATACACATGATCAAGTCCTGGGATTTATCAACTTTTATGCGACTTTCAAGACATCCAGCACTTCCTCCTCTGTAATATGGACATTTTTCAAGATGACAACATCTATTTCCCTACATTCTGTATTTTCCATGTCCTTCTCGACAGTAAATACTGATGTAAAATACTCATTTAGCATCTCCCCCATCTCCTGCGGCTCCACACAAAGGCCACCTTGCTGGTCTTTGAGGGGCCCTATTCTCTCCCCAGTTACCCTTTTGTTCTTAATGTATTTGTAAAAGTCCTTTGGATTTTCCTTAATTCTATTTGCCAAAGCTATCTCATGTCCCCTTTTTGCCCTCCTGATTTCCCTCTTAAGTATACTCCTACTGCCTTTATACTCTTCTAAGGATTCACTCGATCTATCCTGTCTACACCTGACATATGCTTCCTTCTTTTTCTTAATCAAACTCTGAGTATGATTCTTACATATCTGTTCTTGGTGTCAAGATGTTTTAGGGAGGAGTGAAGGGCAAGTGATATGGCATCTGATGTGGCTCTGTTTGTCGAATAGGCAAATTGGAGTGGGTCAAGAGGAGTGGGGAGGCTGGAGCTGATTAATGCCTTGACCAGCCTTTCAAAGCACTTCATGACCACTGAAGTTAGGGCTACTGGGTGGTAGTCATTGAGCTATAGTGAGAGGATGAATAGGGTAAAGCTGTTTTCCTGGAGCATCAGAGGCTGAGGGGTGATCTTATGGATGTTTATAAAATCATGAGGGCCATGGATAGGGTAAATAAACAAGGTCTTTTCCCTAGGATGGAGGAGTCCACAACTAGAGGGCATAGGTTTAGGGTGAGAGGGGAAAATTTAAATGGAACCTAAGGGGCAACTTTTTAATGCAGAGCGTGGTGTGTGTATGGAATGAGCTGCCAGTGAAAATGGTGGAGGCTGGCACAATTATAACAATTAAAAGGCATCTGAATGTGTATCTGAATAGGAGGTATTTGGAGGGATATGGTCCAAGTGCTGGCAAATGGGACTAGATTAATCTGGGATATCTGGTCGGCATGGACAAGTTGGACAGAAGGGTCTGTTTTCATGCTGTACAGCTCTGTGACTCCATGAGTATTGCTGGAACTTTTCTTGGAGTAGAAGACATGACAATGGATTATTTGAAATCGTTGTGGTTCTGTTCACCGAGCTGGGAATTTGTGTTGCAGACGTTTCGTCCCCTGTCTAGGTGACATCCTCAGTGCTTGGGAGCCTCCTGTGAAGTGCTTCTGTGATCTTTCCTCTGGCATTTGTAGTGGTTTGAATCTGCCGCTTCCGGTTGTCAGGTCCAGCTGTCCCCTGCAGTGGTCAGTATATTGGGTCCAGGTCGATGTGCTTATTGATTGAATCTGTGGATGAGTGCCATGCCTCTAGGAATTCCCTGGCTGTTCTCTGTTTGGCTTGTCCTATAATAGTAGTGTTGTCCCAGTCGAATTCATGTTGCTTGTCATCTGCGTGTGTGGCTACTCAGGATGGCTGGTCATGTCGTTTCGTGGCTAGTTGGTGTTCATGGATGCGGATCATTAGCTGTCTTCCTGTTTGTCCTATGTAGTGTTTTGTGCAGTCCTTTCATGGGATTTTGTACACTATTTGGAATTGTTAACTAAGGGTAAACTGAGAAGTTAGCAGTTAAATTGAAGATAGAAATAAAAGCAGGATCTCATAAAAATGAGATACTTAAACTGATTGCCCAGCATGGAGAATTAGGAAGGAAACATTAAATTGAGATGTCACAGCTAGAATTAGCTAAGATTCAGTTAGAAATGAAAAATAAAACTATTAAGAGAGAAAAGAGAATGAAAATACCAATAAAAATGGAAACAAAATCAAGAAAGCTTGATCTTCAAAGTGGAGTGAGAAGTCAAATATTGTAAAATGAATGAATTCAGTTCATTCATTTAAGAATGTATATGAATGTTAGTCTTTATTACAAGGGAAAAAGACTTGGCGAGCTGAAAATGTGTTGCTGGAAAAGCGCAGCAGGTCAGGCAGCATCCAAGGAGCAAAAGAATCGAAGTTTCGGGCATAGGTCCTTCTTCAGGATTCCTGGGCATAAATACCTCAATGTATGTGGAGTTCAGGAAAAAGAGAGAAACATATGCAGAGTTAGATAGGAGCTTAACATGCATCGATTTGAATGTTAGTAATATGCTGAGAAGCCTGTGGTGTAGACTGTGGTGTATTAGGCAATAAAGTTCATGGAATAGTCTTCCAATAATGAAACAAAAAATTAGAGTCTGGTATATCTCTCAGTACTATATATTGTTGTATTCAGTCTTAATATATAATAAGAAGTCTTCTGAAGATACCCAAGCCTGAAGGCAATTCTTGACCTTATTTCTTCTTGGCCAGTCTGTCACGAACCTAAACTAATGCTACAGCAGATTTGCTATAATAACCTTTGCAGAGTCAAATATTCCACAATGGATTTTAATGTTTTGAATGGACGAAGTGAAAAAAAAACAATTACTGCAATTTCTACTTATGGAAAAACCTTTAAAAGCTCTACTTACAACAATATGATTAAGTCACTGTATGGTTTGTTTTGTCATGATATCAAACAGAATAATGAAATTAATTAAATCTCAGTATTCCCTGTGCTACTAAACGGTACAGTCAACATGATCTTACCAGACTGTAGGGCTGCGGTCTAATTAATAAGAGATAACTAGCGGTGGTTTAACCTGAAGGTCACCATACCTCAGGGAAGGGGAGAGATTGAGAAGGAGACTCCTTCATGGTAACCTTAACCAATACAGGAATTGAATGCACAATGTTGGCATGACTCCCTCATTGCTAACCAGCCAGCTATTTCTGAAGTGTCATCAGTCTAGTAATGTAGGAAATGCAGCAGACAATTTGCACAGAGCATACTGCATTATGATAATGAGCACATTATGTGTAATATTGGTTGAGGAACAAATGTTGCTCAGGAGGCTAGGCAATTCTCCCCTGCATTTCTTTGAAAGAGTAGCATGGGATCTTTTACATTCTCCTGAGAGGACAAAAGAGGCTTTGATTTAATATTGCATCTGAAAGATGCCACCTTTGACTCTCAGTATTCTATCAGATGTGCACTGAAGTGTTTGCCTAGATTTTGTGCTCAAGCCTCTGGAGTGGAGCTTAAACCAATCTTCTGACTAAGAGATGAGAATACCATTGAATCAAGTCTGAACAATGTGAAAGGAAACATTTTGTATATTAGTGAGGGAGTGAAAATGTAAGTATGTATATGCAGAATTCAATCTTGGTAGGGAGAATATGATTGATATTAGTGGCAGCTTCCACTGTAACATGGGTTTTGTTGGATCTTCTTTGTAATTTTCAGGCATTTATTTGTTTCATTAATAGGTCTTAATGCAAACGTGTTAAAGGTAAAGTTGCCACAATCTGACTCTCCCATTAGAGTATTGAGTACAGGAGTTGGGAGGTCATGTTGCGACTGTACAGGACATTGGTTAGGCCAATTTTGGAATTTTGCGTGCAATTCTAGTCTCCTTCCTATCGAAGGATGTTGTGAAACTTGTAATAGTTCAGAAAAGATTTACAAGGATGTTGCCAGGGTTGGAGGATTTGAGCTATAGGAAGAGGCTGAATAGGCTAGGGCTGTTTTCCCATGGAATATTGGAGGCTGAGACCTTATAGAGGTTTATAAAATCATGAGGGGCTAGCACTCTGTACTGCAAACCAACTGTCCAGGAGAAGGTGAGGGCTGCAGGTGCTGGAGAGACAGAGTTGAAAGTGTGGTACTGGAAAAGCACAGCAGGTCAAGCAGCATCTGAGGAGCAGGAGAGTCAACATTTCGGGTACAAGCCCTTCATCAGGAATCTGATGAAGGGCTTATGTTACATTGAATTCCTGATGAAGGGCTTTTGTCTGAAAAGTCAACTCTCCTGCTCCTCGAATGCTGCCTGATTTGCTGTGCTTTACCAGTGCCACACTTTTCAACTCAAAACTAACTGTCCAGCCAACTGATCTAACCAATCCGTTTGTGAATTGTGTACAACGTGAAAATAGCTGGGGCCCATAACCATTTCTGAATTTAATTTGTGAGAATTTTTGTTTCTTAGACGGGCCTAAGCTCATCCTGAATGCTAACATTCATATTGTCGTATTGTGTACTGATAATTATATCGATTTGCAATCAGGATTGCAAAATGTTACATTGAATTTTACTTTCCTCTTTTCTATTTTAATAACTTAATTTTGCATCGCTAAGTGTATTTTATAATACAATGGGCTAGGTTTTACACTGAGATATAGGCCTCTGGCTTTGGATGACAGCTAGGTTTGAGCGAATTGTGAGAAGATTTGTAGTTCAGGTTGAGGTTCTGGATGTAGGTTTGCTCACTGAGCTGGAAGGTTCGCTTTCTTCCAGCTCAGCGAGCAAACCTACATCCAGTTAGGTTTGAGCCTGCCACTAGTTTGGCTGGCTCACCCCACAGCCTCTTCATGGTTTTCCAGCTGTAAATTGGCTTGAAATGAGTCTTCCACTCCCCCTGCAATGTAAGTCCAAGCAGCATCACAATGGGACTAAGCTTGGCATCAGTGGGCACTTGGCTGGATGGTGGGGTGGGGCAGGGAAAGATGTGAAGGAGGGTACTTTGGTGAGGGTGGTTCTGGTGGCACAGAGGCTCATAAAGGGTACGTGCCTTGTACGGTCACCAGCTCAAATTCACTGGGTGGGCTGGACATTTGGTGCCATACTCCCAGGCATGCAGATAAAACCCTGTGGCAGTAGGAAGAGGCCCTTAGTTGCCTATTAATTGGACTTACCAACATTCCCTTCAATTGGCACCCTTCCATCCAAAGCTAAAAGTGTGAATGCTCACTGGTTGATTACAGTGTTCTACTCCATTTGTAACTCCTCAGATAATGAAACTGTCAATGCTTGCATGCAGTAAAACCTAGAACATCATTCAGATTGATCTGATAAATGGCATGTAATTACAAATTATGCAAGCATCAGGCAATGACTATTGACAAGAGAAAGTCTAAGCACAATGTGATGGAAAACTCTCCAGTTGCCAGGAAGGACACAGGTCCAAGCTCAACGCCATTGAAGGCAAAGTAGCTGATGTGATTTTCAGTCTGTTCTCCACCACCTTTAAGACTGTATTTTCTCGATCGTAGACAGACCATTCCTGTGATGTATCTGCTTATGAGATGCAGCAATTTTCCAGGTCTTCCAGCCAAATCTGAGATCTTGATCAACTGGAAGGTTAATGCAGCAGGAGGCATAAGGGTACATCTACATCTGCAAGTTTCTCTCCAGGAACACGCCATCTTGACTTGAAATTATTGGCAGAAACTATGGGGTGGTGGACTGCTCATCCTCCCAGAAGAAAAGCTGATGAATCAGAAAAAAGCCCACTGTGCAGTCTGTACTCTGCGCGGGCAGGCTACGCTGCCTAATTCTGGGACTTGTGCCTCTAGTTTGGGAGGCAGCCTGCCCTCAAGAGCTGCTGGCCAATCTGACTGGTGAGCTGTGCCGTCACACCTGGCAGTGCCAGGTGTCAGCAGAGGACACTGTCACGAGTGCACGAAGAGGCTCCAGGGGCTCATGGCAGCCTGGGATGCTAGGCGTTAGAGTAGGAGAAGTCCTTAGAGTCCAGGGAGGAGGGTAGAATGTTGAGGTGGAGGGGCAGGTTCTGTTGGCCAGATAGGGTGATAGAATCCCCACAGTGCTGCCGCAGTGATGTGACGCCTTGGTGGGGACATGCCTCTGATGAAGTACTCCCTCCTTCCATCCTGCTTTGTGCATGGAGGGCTTTGAAAATGGCCCACGCAAGGCTGTCTGACTGCCCACAGCATCTTTATTTTGGTGTTGGCAGTGTATTATCAGGGTCAATCAACCCAAAACGATTCATTTATATTTGGTGGGCAGGCTGCCAATTTCATCACTTACCCAACCTCTATATCATGGGATTGATTTTGATTTTGTGGTTTTTAATTTTATTGCCATGTCTATTTTACAGCAAGACTACAATAAAATACAGTGAAAAGCTTTCATTTGTTGTCACGAAACAGCATCATTTTGAATAAGTTAAGAATAAGGGAAAAAGAAAGATAGAGCCTGAGTCATGAGCCAGATCATCACCATCAATGATGACTGTGATACCATCCCTTCTCAACCGCTCCGCTGTCATCTACACCAGACCCAACCAACATTGAAGTTGCCAATCCTCCTCTGCTATTTTTGCTGCTGGGCCAATTCTCCTCCAGCAATGCCTCACCACTGCCTGCACCGGACCAACCAACTCCAGAGCTGCATCTCTCACCACTGGGCTCACCTCATGATATTGCCAAGATGCCCTTCCACCACCACTTCGCTGCCCCCAACCAACAACAAGATTACCGATCCTGAGGCACCACCTTTTGTTGCTGGATTTACCGTGCCGATGTTGCCTCTGCCGATGCAACAGCCACCAATTCCAGGTCCAGTGCTTGCTCTGGAAAAGTAAGTAGGCACTCACTCTCCTGCATCTTGGGTCCATGCAAGGCCCATGTCCTAGTCCTGCTCAAAATCCAAACCCTGGGTGTGCTTGAGCTCCGTGCCCTGGGCCCACTCAAAGTCTATGCCCTGGGCTCACTTGAGGTCTGTGCCCTGTGCCTGCTCAAGGTCGGTACCCTGGGCTCTTGTCTCTGCCGATGCCATCCATACTCAGGACAAGGTCAGTCAGTAAGAAAGAAACGAGATGGTAAAAAAAGAGAAAAAGCAAAAGCAAAGCAGTCAGAGGGGAGTAGCTCTGTCATAGGAGCCCTACTCCTCCACCATCTTGGACAGGATTGTGCTCAAATCAAGTGGTGGGCTAGCATCTTAACCTATCTTAATTGCTCTCATGCCTGTGGGTACCCCTCACATCTGTCCCTTCATCATTGCTGGAACTACCACCCTGACAACACTGTTGGCTTACATGCCACATGACTGTAGTCATTGAGGAAGGTAACCGCATCACCTTCACAAGGGCATTTAGGGATGGGCAAGGAATGCTAGCAAAACCAGTAAATGAATGAATGAGAAGAAAGTGAATATGATACTAATGGAAAGCACATGAATCTGAAAATAATCAAAATCTACAAAAAGGTTCTTTTGTTAGTTGTTTCTGTTAAAAAGAACAGCTGCTGAAATGAGTTGGTAATAAAGAACAGATTTAGATAACAATCTGAAATAAAAAGGAACTTAACTGCTACAGCCTCAGTTTGGGAAAAGTACATTAACTGTAAGAAATCTTTTCCCAAAGGCCATGAATGCTTCAGTACTGCTATGAATAGCATCTTCTCTATTACATCTTGTAGGGCCATTGATTCTGAAAACCAAGGAACACATTAAAAGTGTTTGTGATAATAGTTGTTTGCCAGTAACGCTAACTGTAACAACAAACAGACAAATAGGATAAGGTTTTCTGACCTCAGATCACTTGTCGAATGTAAGCACAAGTATATTGAATTACTTCTTGATTACACCGTTAACTAAGACTTTTCCTCATTGGAAAAGCTTCTAATTGCAAATGGGTGTTGTGGCCCTTATGAAGGATCCATTTTAAACCTGCGCACACAGTGGGTTGGCTGGAAGGTGTGATCACTCCACTGACTGACCCATTCTAAATATGTTGAGCTGCATCTTTCCAGAAATCAGCTAAGTATTATTTTTGGCTAGTTACGTGAAAGTTATTTCTCCATGTCCCACGTGAGATTTGTCACATTAACTTCCCAAACACACCTCATTAGCTGTGCACCACACCACAGTAGCATCCCACTCTCCCACTCACCACAGGCAGATATACTGACCATTGCTGGTGCCTCCTAGGATTCCTAGAATTGATGCCATCTTTAAAGGTCAGCCACGGACCCGGTCAAGTGCTGCCATCCTGTGCTGCCCTGCATTGTTCATTCGATTTGCCCTGTTTTATTAGTCAGGCAGAGGGTAATTGATACCCTGTATTGACAACAGGAACTGGGAGGAGTGACAGCGAGGACCCGGCGCCTGCCAGGAAGGTAAATTTAAATTATATAAACTTACCTCGTGTACAGACAGAGCACACGCTGAGCAGGAGTGAACATGAAACTGTTGAGTAAGTGAGGTAATATATTTGGGTGGTTGCTTTACCCAAAACACTAGAGTCATAGAGATGTACAGCATGGAAACAGACCGTTCAGTCCAACCTGTCCATGCCGACAAGATATCCCAACCTAATCTAGTCCCACCTGCCAGCACCCGGCCCATATCCCTCCAAACCCTTCCTATTCATATACCCATCTAAATGCCTTTTAAATGTTGCAATTGTACCAGCCTCCACCACTTCCTCTAGCAGCTCATTCTATACCTGTGCCACCCTCTGTGTGAAAAAGTTGCCCCTTAGGTCTCTTTTATGTCTTTCCCCTCTCAACTTAAACCTACGCTACTTGGATAGTGTCTCCTATCTGTCCTCCTCCTCTAACCAAATCAAAAGGTTTTGTGCGCCAGATTGGTAAAGTAATTAGTTCTTAAATTTTATTTAATGGTCTCTTTGGAAATTTAGAATAGTGTGAATGGAGGTTAGAGCAGTTGAATGTTCCTCCTGCAGAATGTGAGAGGTAAGGGTCACCACTACTGCCCCTGTTGACTTCCTCTGCAGGAAGTGCACCCAACTGCAGCTCCTCGGAAACCGTGTTAGGGAACTGGAGCTGGATGAACTTTGGATCATTCGGGAGGTGGACGGGATTATTGAGAAGAGTTACAGGGAGGTAGTCACACCTCAGGTACAAGGAAAAGGTAGATGGGTTCTTGTCAGGGGATGGAAAGGAAACCGGCAGACAGTGCAGGGATCCCCTGTGGCCATTTCCCTCAGTAACAAGTATACCGTTTTGGATACCATTGGGGGGACCACTTACCAGAGGTAAGCCATGGGGTACAGCTCTCTGGCAGTGTCTGTCCCTGTTGCTCAGAAGGGAAGGTGGAGTGGAGCAGAGCATTAGTCATTGGGGACTCCGTAGTTAGGGGGACAGACAGGAGGTTCTGTGGGAACGAGAGAGACTCATGGTTGGGTGTATTACCTCCCAGGTGCCAGGGCTCATGATGTCTTGGGTGATCCTTAAGGGGAGGGGGAGCAACCCCACGTCATGGTCCACATAGGCAATAATGACATAGGTAGGAAAAGGGATGGGGATTTAAGGCAGAAATTCGGGAAGCTAGCGTGAAAGCTTAGTGCTAGAACAGAGTTATTATATCTGGTTTGCTGCCCATGCCATGTGCTAGTGAGGTGAGGAATGGGGAGAGAGAGAAGAGTTGAATATGTGGCTACAGGGATGGTGCAGGAGGGAGGTATTCAGATACCTGGATAATTGGGCCTCATTCTGGGGTAGGTGGGATCTCTACAAACACCTGAACCAGAGGGGTACCAATATCCTGGGGTGGTCGGGGGTGTTGGAATTTACTAATGCTCTTCACGAGAGTTTAAACTAATTCATCAGGGGGATGGGAAACTAAATTGAAGTTCTAGCATCCAGGTGGTTGAGAGTAGTGAGGTCAGAAATAAGGTTTCAAGGTCGCAAGAGTACACCCACAGCCATGAAGATGGTTTGAAATGTGTCTACTTCAATGCCTGGAACATCCAGAATAAAGTGCTCGCAGCATGGGTTGGCACCTGGGACTTGGATGTTATGGCCATTTCAGAGACATGGATAGAGCAGGAACAGGGTTGTTATAGGTTCCAGGGTTTAGATATTTAAGTAAGAATAGGGAAGGTGATAAAAGAGAGAGGTATGTGGCATTGTTAGTCAAGGACAGTATTACAGTGGCAGAAAGGACATTTGACGACTCGTCTACTGAGGTAGTATGGGCTGAGGTTAGAACCAGGAAAGGAGATGTCACCCTGTTGGGAGTTTTCTATAGGTCTCCAAGTAGTTCCAGAGGAAAGGGTAGCAAAGATGATTCTGGATAGGAGCGAGAGTAGTTGTTATGGGGGACTTCAACTTTCCAAATATTGACTGAAAATGCTATAATGTGAGGACTTTAGATGGGTCAGTTTTTGTCCAATGTGTGCAGGAGTGACGCAGTATGTAGACAGGCCAACAAGGGGTGAGGCCACATTTCATTTGGTTCTGGGTAATGAACCCAGGCCAGGTATTAGATTTACAGGTAAGCGAGCACGTTGGTGATAGTGACCACAATTCGGTTATGTTTACTTTAGTGATGGAAAGGGATAGGTATATACTGCAGGGCAAGTGTTATAGCTGTGGGAAAGGCAATTATGATGCAATTATGCAAGATTTAGAATGAGCTGGATGGGGAAGGAAACTGCAGGAGGTGGGCACAACTGAAATGTGGAGCTTATTCAAGGAACAGCTACTGCGTGTCCTTGATAAGTATGTTTCTGTCAGGCAGGGAGGAAGTGGTCAAGCGAGGGAGCCATGGTTTACTACAAAAGTTGAATCTCTTGTCAAAAGGAAGAAGGAGGCTTATGTAAGGATGAGATGTGAAGGCTCAGTTAGGGTGCTTGAGAGTTATGAGTTAGCCAGGAAAGACCTAAAGAGAGAGCTAAGAAGAACCAGGAGGAGACACGAGAAGTCGCTGGCAGGTGGGATCAAGGAAAACCCTAAAGCTTTCTATAGGCATATCAGGAATAAAAGAATGACTAGATTAAGATTAGGGCCAATCAAGGACAGTTGTGGGAAATTGTGCGTGGTGTATGAGGAGATAAGAGAGGCACTAAATGGAACTTTTTGTCAGTATTCACACTGGAAAAAGACAATGCTGTTGAGGAGAATACTGAGATACAGGCTACAGGATTGAGGTTCACAAGGAGGAGATGTTAGCAATTCTGGGAAGTGTGAAAATAGCTAAGTCCCCTGGGCTGGCTGGGATTTATCATAGGATTCTCTGGGAAGGCAGGGAGGCAATTGCAGAGCCTTTGGCTTTGGTCTTTATGTCGTTATTTTCTATAGGAGTAGTGCCAGAAGACTGAAGGATAGCAAATGTTGTCCCCTTGTTCAAGAAAAGGAGTAGAGACAACCTGGTAATTATAGACCAGTGAACCTTACTTCGGTTGGGGGTAAAGCATTGAAAAGAGTTATAAGATTGAGGATTTATAATCAACCAGAAAGGAATAATTTGATTAGAGATAGTCAACATGATTTTGTGAAGGATACGTCGTGCTTCACAAGCCTTGTTGAGTTCTTTGAGAAGGTGACCAAACAAGTCAATGAGGGTAAAGTGGTTGATATGGTGTATTTGGATTTCAGTAAGGCATTTGATAAGGGCCCCCACAGTAGGCTATTGCACAAAATACAGGGGCATGGGATTGTGGGTGATTTGGCGGTTTGGATAAGAAATTGGCTAGCTGAAAGAACACAGAGGGTGGTGCTTCATCCTGGAGTTCAGTAACTACTGCAAGGATCTGTATTGGGGCCACTGCTATTTGTCATTTTTTTTAATGACCTGGATAAGAGTGTAGAAGGATGAGTTAGTAAATTTGCAGATTACACTGAGGTCAGTGGAGTTGTGGATAGTGCTGAAGGATGTTGAAGTTTATAGGGGATATAGTTAAGTTGCAGAGCTAGGATAAGAGGTGGCAAATGAAGTTTAATACAGAAACGTGTGATGTGATTCACTTTGGTTGGAGCAACAGGAATAAAGAGTACTGGGCTAATGGTAAGATTCTTCATAGTGGATGAGCAGAGAGATCTTGGTGTCCATGCACATAGATCCTGAAAGTTGCCACCCAGGTTGATAGGGTTATTCTGAAGGCATAAGGTATGCTAGCTTTTATTGGCAGAGGGATTGAGTTTCAGAGCCATGAGGTTATGTTGCAGCTGTACAAAACTCTGGTGTGGCCGCACTTGGAGTATTGCATACAGTTCTGGTCACCAAATTATAGGAAAGATGTGGAAGCTTTGAAAAGGGTGCAAAGGAGATTTACTAGGATGTTGTCTGGTATGGAGGAAAGGTCTTATGAGGAGAAGCTGAGGGATTTGAGACTGTTTTCATTAGAGAGAAGAAGGTTGAGAGGTGACTTAATTTGACATATAAAATGAGCAGAGGATTAGATAGGGTGGACAGCCAGAGCCTTTTTCCTTGGATGGTGATGGCTAGCACGAGGGGACATAGCTTTAAATTGAGGGGTGATTGAGGGGTGATAGATATAGGACAGATGTCAGAGGTAGTTTCTTTACTCAGAGAGTAGTTGGGGCACCGAACACCCTCCCTGCAACAGTAGTAGACTCACCAAATTTAAGGGCATTTAAATGGTCATTGGATAAACATATAGATGAGAATGGAATAGTGTAGGTTAGGTGGGCTTCAGAATGGTTCCACAGGACGGCGCAATATCGAGGGCTGAAGAGCCTATAATGTGCTGTAATGTTCTATGTTCGATGTTCAACGTCCTGTGAGCTGGGGTGCATGCAATTGTCTATGGAGTGTCCTCTGAAATATTCGTGACTGATTTGGTGTTGCCAGGTTATCACTTTAACTTTCATGTCAGAATTTGTCAATGTTTGGTTTCTATCTGTTCAGTGAGAGGATTGGAAACTGCAAGTCAATAAGATGAGGTAATGTAATATTGGGGATGTTAATACATACTAATTGGCCTCTCACTCCTCACTAGCAGGAATCTTGTTGGAAAATAGCCCCCTTCTCACCCTAATATAATTCTATCAACTTTCTTGCAAACCCCAATGTCAGTCAGCATCTGGGAAGCTTCTGCCAACTATCTTCTTCTCGGTTGAATTTTTTGTTAGGTGAAAATGCCTCTGGGCAGAAGAAAATGATTTTCCATTTTCCAAGTGTGAAACCAAGTTAAGTGCTAGTACTGCATTATGTGGACCAGACAGATTGTTAGAGGGCATTGTTAATGATTGATTAACAACTCTGGCACGGTCTTGGAAGCTGCAATATTTAACCTTTCATTAAGAGGCTGCTGATTCTGATTCAGATAGTACTGCAAGCATAGCCTTAAAGACTAGTTTGACCTGAGATGGAATCTATGCTGGAAGTCTAGACAGTTTCAGCTGGCTAAACTTCAATAACACACCTTTGAGTAATCAGAAATTTAAAAATACTTAGAATTTAGGGATTCTAATCTCTTTAAATTCAGGTAGGCTTTTGTCCCAAAGAGGGAGAGCAGTATCTGTTGGAGCAAATAAAAATACATCTTTCCGAGATATTTTACCTAACCTGTCCAGAGATGTTATTGTTTGTCCCTGGAGCTTGTATGACTCAAATCTGGGTCTCCTGCCTCAGAGGTCAGGACATTACCACTGTCCCACTAGAGCCATAAGGAAGGCACATGTGAAGGGCAGCAACAGATTTAACAACTTGAAGGCTTCTGGGGATGGGGGGAATGGGGGGGGGAAGGAGGTGCCCTTGTGGTGCAGTGGTAGTATTGCTACCTCTGAGCCAAGTGGCATGGTTTCAAGTCCAATCTGATCCAGAGGTGTGTAATAACATCTCTGAACAGGTTGATTACACAATAGATACAATTTTAAAAAAAGACTTGAATATTTCCTTGTGTTTTCTGTGGCCTAGAGGAGTCCATGTTTGATGTGTACACTGGATATGTGTACATTGCATCTAAAGATTTGCTTGCACTTCAGCCCCATGCTCCTGATCTTTGGACATCTGTTGCAGACGAGGAGAGACTCATCCTGACCTCACCAAGATGGATATTAATGGCTCGGGCAGCAGGTTGTCATGGGGGTTGTTAGACCTGATTGTCTGCCTCTCTTCTGGGATGAAAGCCACAGCCAAGTGACCTTGTTTGGCGAGTATATGGTGCCCACTCTCACCTGAGGTTTTCCATGGGGACTGGAGTGCAACGTTCCATTCAGAATAACATTTTAATTTAAGTTTAATTTTGCTTTGAATATTCAATTTCCATCACAATATGCCTTTAATGGATGTTTTCCTTCTAATGTCATTTCATTTTATTTAGTTGCATTAATTTAATTACTTTAACAAATGAGCACAAGAAAGACTTCTAACACACTGGATGTTGGTTTGGGAGGAAGCAGATATATATATAATGTTGCATTCTGTAATTGAATCTTGCATTAAATAAAGGATTAGAATCTGGTTTACTATTTCACGATTAGGTTTTCTAATTAATTGACATAGTTTTCAGTAGTTTGATGTGAAGATGTGATGGAGTTTTGATTGGCTCGCTGGTTAGAGAAGGAGGGAATGCTTAAGATGAAAATATTCCATTTGTACAGTCTCAAGATTTGAAAAATATGATACATGCTGAATCTCATATAACCTTTGATCATTTTTATTCATTTGTATTGTTCTTTGTTCTTTCCAGAGGAGGTGGTGGAAGCAAACACAATAGCAGCATTCAAGAAACACCTGGACAAATACACATATAGGAAGAGAATAGAGGCATCTGGATCCTGTAAGGAAAGACAGTTTTAGTAATAGAATGGCAAAACATGGCAGTGCAGGCTTGGAGGGCCGGAGGGCCTGTTCCTGTGCTGTATTGTTCTTTGTTCTTTGTTCTTGTTCTTTGTTCTTTGTTCATTCCCCTGTCAAATTACTGATCTAAATGTCCTGGTATTGTTTCAGTGACTGGACTATTCTGGAGAAGAGTCATACTGGACAAGAAATGTCAACTCTGTTTCTTTCGCCACACATGCTTACAGGCCTGCTGAGTTTCTTCAGAATTCTGTGTGTTTGTTATAGGGAAGGCCTACTCCCTGAGCCTTGTTTAATTCAGAGCTGGAAATGTGTTGCTGGAAAAGCGCAGCAGGTCAGGCAGCATCTAGGGAACAGGAGAATCGACGTTTCAGGCATTAGCCCTTCTTCAGGAACCTGAAGAAGGGCTAATGCCCGAAACGTTGAATCTCCTGTTCCCTAGATGCTGCCTGACCTGCTGCGCTTTTCCAGCAACACATTTCCAACTCTGATCTCCAGCATCTGCAGACCTCACTTTCTCCCCTTGTTTAATTCAGGTTGTTGAATTGATCTGGTGGCATGTCTGAATACAACATATAATAAATCATACAAATATGAAAATCTGTTTATATTTTAAAGTACTTTGTAAATATGTTACTAGTTTCTAGGCTAACAAGGTCATTACTGATCTGAGCCGTGACACCTTATGGACCTTTGCTTGGAAGTAGTAGATGCATAGGTTGAGGGTCTTGAGGTGGCTAATGTTGGAGCACAGGTCATTCTGCTGTATCAGGATGACAGGTTTGGACACACACAATCTGCCGCTCAGCAACAGATGCACCGTTGTTAGGTTCATTGCAGGGAATGGGTTTGATGAGGAATGTCAAGAGTTTCTGAACTGCAGAGAACATCATGTGAAGCCGTTTCTGGTCACTGTGATTTCATTCAAACTCTCCACAATTTCTAGTGATGGAAAACACATTGAACTCCCATGGCAGGAGATCATGGCCCAGAAGTAAAGAGAAAGCTTCAGAAAGTTAGGGAACAAGAGGATTTCGGGAATCCTTGACAATGAATGTCAAAAAGCTGGAACCCTAGTTCAGTGACTAATAGGGAAGGCAAATGGAATGTTGGCTTTTATTTCAAAGGGAATTGCGTGTAAATGTAGAGAGGTTTTGTTCAAACTATACAAGGCACCAGCAGAACAATGGAATAATGTGAACAGTTTTCGACTCTTTATGTAAGGAAAGAAACAGCGACGTTGGAGGCAGTTCAGAGATAGTTCACTCGGCTGAGGGTGTGGAGGGACTGTCTTATACAGGTTGGACCCATACTTGCTGGAATATAGAAGAGTGAGAGGCAACCTTATTGAAAAACGCAAGATTCTTAGGGGACTTGACAAGGTAAATATAGAAAGGTTGTTTTCCCTAATGGGAGAGTCCAGGCCCAGAGGGCATAATCTTAGAATAAGAGGATGCACATTTAAGGCAGAGATTAGGAAAATTTCATTTCTCAGAGGGTAATGAATCTGTGGAACTCTTTACGATGGAGGGCTGTCGAGCCTGGTTCATTAAGTATATTCAAGGTTGAGATAGACAGATTTTTAATCAGTCAAGGATTCAAGGGTTATGGGGAAAAGGCAGGAAAGTGGAGTTGAGAATTATCAGATCAACCATGACCTCCTTGAATGTTGAAGCGGATTTGATGGGCTGAATGGCCTGCTTCTATTCTTATGTCTTGTGGCCTTACGGTGAAAGCCTGAGAAAACAACAAGTTGAACATAGTCAGGGCCTTGGTGCTGGTGAGGGGCACAAGTTCAGAGAAGAGGGAACTTGCTGACAGTTTCTATGACTCCATAGCTTGAGAACCATTGATTTAGATCTTCTGTTTGAAGATTATTGCAGTTTATACATTTCTCCAAAATATTTAAACCATTTATAAAGAAGTAAAATCAAATTTCTTCTGCAATCATATCTACAAATATTACTTTCTTAAAATTTGAATCAGGAATATTACTTTCCATTTAAAGTTTTGTAAAGCATTTTTTAAAAATTTGTTATAATATTTGAGTGAGATTAAAGCTTTGGTACAGACTACATCGAATCAATGTGAATCACTGTGAAAAATTACAATGTTGTTGAGTAACAAGCAAGTATTAGTTTAGTAAGCAAGGAACCAAAAGTATATGTTTTTATCTTTTAAATATATGTTACACAATGACTTTAAAAGAAAATAATACATTACTATATTTTTCTTCCAGAATGCCAATTGCATGACATTATTATAACCAGCATTGTCTGGTATGAATGTTAATAAAAGATATTTTTTAAATTTTTGCAAATCAGATTCTCTCCTAATGCATATTATACAGAGTAGTTCATTGAATTTAATTTTCTTTACTAACTGCCCTTGATATTTCATATTTATTTCCTTAGTTTTCTCTATTATTCTTGTAGCATGTAATGTTAAAAAGATAGAGACATGTTATAGTTATTATTTATCAGTGAAATAAACTCAAGCTTTGCATCTTAACTATCTGCATCTGGATCTAACCTGACAATCTCAAGTTTTACACCAATCCCTTTCAACTATTAAATCATTATGCTCCACATTTATTACCCCAGTAAGTGGGACCACTAAGCACCTTTACAGCTGCTCTGACTTCCTTAAGTTACCCTTTCAATCTATGTTTTGAATGTATTGAAATCTTCTGTGACTGAATGAGTAATTGTTTCAGGAAATTGGCTCAGGCATAATGAGCCATCTGTTCTGTAAGATTCAATGATTCAGTCTTAATGTTGGCAGTACTGAGCCATCCTCTTTAGCTTTGCTATCATCAACAAATAAATATGGTTCTGTCCTTGACTCCATCAACCTCTTGGGCCTAATTCTCAAATTCAATGCATAATTGCTAAACCATGAAGTAAGCTTCCTTCTCCATTTGACCTACTATCAAGATTATTCCTCTCTGTTTACGAAACAAGGTCCTGAAGATTATAACCTCCATGCTACATCCACATTGGTCATCTCAACACCATCTTTCTGTCCCTCCTTTCAGTTTCCACGGTCTACAAATAATAAATACCTCAGTATGTCTTCCTTGTAACCATACCCAAAGTTCCACTACATTATAGACATCATTATTGCTAAACCTAAGGCTCATTTTGTCAGAACTTTTATACTTGTACTCATCAGGACAATTCACAAGAATACAATATAAAGGGGAATAACATTTATACTATATAAGAGCATGCTGAGTGGGTTCTGGTAAAGCATTGCCATGAAGAGTACACCAATTAGATTACGACAGTTAACTACCATTGTTTAAATTTAAATCTGGCAGTTTGCATCTGATTGGTCTGAACATTTCCCTGAGGAATGAATAAAAAAATACTGTCACTTATTTTGTTCAGTTGCATAGTGTGTACGTGTTCTTTCTATCTGCAAAGAAAAACATACGTTTCTCATGCTGTAGAAAATGGTGTTTGCCTTTATATTGTTTTTCTTGCAAATTGACCTGATGTGTATAAAGTGAAAAGCTTAGACAAAATGTGCACTTTTGCAGTCATACTCAAAATCTTAATGGCTGTATATGCACTTTTTTGTGCAAAACACTGCAATGTCTACAGGAGTAGTGCCAGAAGATTGGAGGCTAGCAAATGTGGTTCCCTTGTTCAAGAAGGGGAGTAGGGATAACCCTAGTAACTATAGGCCGGTGAGTCTCACTTCTGTTGTGGGCAAAATCTTAGAGAGAATTGTAAGGGATAGGATTTATGAACATCTGGATAGGAATAATGTGATCAAGGATAGTCAGCATGGTTTTGTGAAGGGCAGGTCGTGCCTCACAAACCTTATTGAATTCTTTGAAAAGGTGACGAAGGAGGTTGATGAGGGGAAAGCGGTAGATGTGGTATATATGGATTTTAGTAAGGCGTTTGATAAAGTTCCCCATGGTAGACTACTGCAAAAAAATACGGAGGTATGGCATTGAGGATGAGTTGGAGGTTTGGATTAGGAATTGGCTGGATGGAAGAAGACAGAGGGTAGTAGTTGATGGCAAAGTTTCTTCATGGAGTGCCGTCACTAGCGGTGTTCCGCAAGGATCTGTTTTGGGACCATTGCTGTTTGTCATTTTTATAAATGACCTGGAAGAGGGGTTAGAAGGTTGGGTGAGCAAGTTTGCGGATGACACAAAAGTCGGAGGAGTTGTTGACAGTGAGGAAGCATGTGGCAGGTTACAGCAGGATATAGAGAAGCTGCAGAGCTGGGCAGAAAGGTGGCAAATGGAATTCAATCTATCCCAGTAACCTGGCTTTCTTCATTGCCTTCCTATAGACTTCAGAACCTAGAAGCCTTCTTATAACAGTAAATGTCTTCCATCACTATAACGTTCCATATCTCTGTTAGTATATACAATACTCTCCTCCCTGAAACACCCCCTGTCTGTGCCTCTCAGACTGCCTGCCTCTCCCTACATCCATCCCTATTCCTGTCTCCAGAATCTAATCCAGCTCCCTCTATCTCTGTAAATTCCTCCAATCCCCACGTATGGAGTCAGCTATTACAAGGGGGCATAGCTTTAAATTAAGGGGGGTAGGTATAGGACAGATGTTAGGGGTAGGTTCTTTACTCAGCGAGTCGTGAGTTCATGGAATGCCCTGCCAGTAGCAGTGGTGGACTCTCCCTCATTATGGGCATTTAAGTGGGCATTGGATAGGCATATGGAGGATAGTGGGCTAGTGTAGGTTAGGTGGGCTTGGATCGGCGCAACATCGAGGGCCGAAGGGCCTGTACTGCGCTGTATTCTTCTATGTTCTATGTTCTAATGTTTTTCTGTAATGTTGTACCCAATCATCACTATCATGGAGTGATTGACATTTAACAAAAGCTCAGTTATGTAATACTCCACATTCTGCTGACCTCTCTCTAATGTTATCTTTTGTTTAGAATAAAAATAAAAGTGATGGGTATCTAAAATGTAAGGACTAAAAGGTAGAAATGCATTGTAGGTTGATAAAAGCAAAACCCTACATTCATATTTAAGTTGAAACAAAAAGCTTTATGTTATATATTTTTGTCTGGCTGCAATTCACTATTGCCTTGGCCACAAGATATTCATTTCTCACAACTTAGGCCTTTGAATGTGTGAAGTGACCTTGGTCCCAATATATGATGTATACAAAGCAATCTGGAATGATAACCTAGTTAAATATAAAGGCAAATTTGTCATTCCTTCTGCATTCATGTTAAGAGGTTAAATGTCAAAGAAACTGAATAAAACACAAACTTATGACATTCCTTATGACAAAGGTATTTGTAAAATTTTTGCAGTCTAACCACAAATTGGTCCCAAACAAGTAAGCTGCAGTATTGCCTTCAGTGCATTAGATTAGTTAATAAAATGGCAGAAAACCAAAGTGGCTTACCTCTGACAGCTTTATGATGGCCATTCCTTAGATTGTGTTAAGTGAATCAGGCAGTAAAACTAATGAACCCTTTGTTCCTGCATGTCTTCTTAAACCACAAAACTCTGAAGAATTTATTGAAAATCGTTGCTGTGCTTCAAGGTTGCAGATAATCGGTGACTGTCATCATACTTTTACTAATTAACGTCAGTAATGAATTGTGGTAAAAGTGACAAACATGTATGTTACAAGAATTTTATTTTTGATAAACCTGTTTTTGATGTTTGGAAAGGATGTAATTGGCAACATTATACATTAAGTTCTATCTGGATTACAGCATTGAAACAGACCATTTAGCCCAACTGATAAATGCTCCACATGAGCCTCCTCTCAGACCTTTTCATCTAAGTCTTATTAGCTTATCTTTCTCCTCCATTCTCCTTCAAATGCTCCTTTAGTTTCCTTTGAGCATACATTTATGCTATTCACCTAAATTACATCTTCTGATAGCAAATTCTTGATTTATTTGTGGTATCTTAGATTTGTGATCTCTGGTTTAGATTCCACAACAATTAGAAACATTTCTTTACATCTCCTCTATCAAACCCTTTCATTAATTTAAAGATATCTATCAGGTTGTTGTTCAGCCTTTGCTTCCGCACTAAGCCCCAGCCTTGTCAGACTTTCCTGATGGGTACAGTGCAGATTGAGTTTATTCTGCCTATTGTGGCTGCATCGACTCTCTCAATGAACAATTCATTTCAAGTTGTGTTCCTGCCTTCTCTCTATAAACCTTTATTCTTCCCTTTTCAGATCTCAATCTAATTCCATTGTGAATAGTCCAATTGAACCTGGCACCACTCTAAGGTAGTGCATTCCAGACCTTAACCAATCACTGAGGGAACTTTTCTTTTCTGTTATCATGTTTTCTTCTTTTGCCAATAATTTTAACCTCTGCCCCCTTATTCTCAATCTTTTCATGAGTGAGAACAGTTTCTCGCTATTGATTCTGTTGATCTCTTGATTTTTGAATGTTAATTATATCTTCTTTTGGCCTCCTTTTCTGCAAAAAGCCCTAACTTCTCCAATCGATCTTCCTAACTGTAGTTCTTCATCCTCAGAATCGTAAGTCTTTTCTACAGGTCTGAATCAGTTCTGGTATAATCTCGTAAATGTTTATAACCTGGACATCCTTTACTGTAGGGTGCAAATCAGAAATGTGCACAATTCTCTATTATGTGCAGTCTTAAGTTTGTGTTTTTGTCCTCCAGAATGAATTTTATTCTCATTTGATTGTATTAACATATCTGAGTATATTTCTTATAACTGTAGGTTTGATGGAGGGAGTGGCTCATAAAATGCAACATGTGACCTGCATGCTGCTGACCTGCCCATCGTGACTTCTTTCATTAATTGGACACTCATGCCCCCCTCCTCTGGGTTGCTAATTTACCTGCAGGTGTGTTGTCTGACAGAGTTTACTGTCAGGCAGTGAGAGAAGTCAGGCAAGATGGATTGACTTCTTTTGTTTGCACCTCCACAAGGTCATACTCCCCATTTGACCCTCCCTTTAATCTTCCCACCCAGCCTCTCAACACCACCACCCTCACTGTAGCCTGCTAGCCAAGGTATACCAATGCCCTGACCTACCCTGACCATAGCCTTCTTTCTGGGGACTGATTGTAGTCCCAGCAGAGGGCATCACTTCAACCTGACACTGTAGGGACTGCAGAGCTGTGGCAATTTTCTAAGGCAGGACTTGCTTCCTACATTGGGATTGAAATTTCAATCTTAGATAATTAATGTTCTGTCCCAAGCATTATTTAGATTAGATTAGATTCCCTACAGTGTGGAAACAGGCCCTTTAGCCCAACAAGTCCACACCGACCCTCCAAAGAGCTGCAGGGTAGCTGGGTTCCCTGGGAATGCATTCTCTGTCAATACTTTAGTGGGATGGGGTAGCAAGGTATGCCATTCGAATATTCCTGCCCTTCAATTTGGATGGGCTGAGGCAGGTGGCAATTCATTCTGACCTTGGCAGTGTGAGGCCTTGTATATTTTAAACCCCTGTGTGCCCCAGTCAGCTGAACACCATGCGTGAGATTAATGTTGGGTGACAGGTGCCAAACCTTTAGAATAGATTTCCTACAGTATGGAAACAGGCCCTTTGGCCCAACAAGTCCACACTGACATTCCAAAGAGTAATGCACCCAAACCCATTCCTCTATCCTATATTTACCCCCTGACTAATGCACCTAACACTATGGGCAATTTAGCATGGCCAATTCACCTGACCGGCACATCTTTAGATTGTGGGAAGAAACTGGAGCACCTGAAGGAATCACACGCAGACAGACAGTCGCCTAAGGCAGGAATCGAACCCTGATCCCTGGCACTATGAGGCAGCAGTGCTAACCACTGAGCCACTATGCTGCCCCAAAACCTCATAACAAAGAAATGAGAAACAGTACTTAAAGAAAACCTCATAATCAAAGGAAGAGATACTCAGAGGCCTATCCTTTCATTGTCAAGTTTGAACACCATCCCTGATGCTCCTGGCACTGTGATGAAAATAAATAATAAAACAAAAACAGATGTTTGGGCTTCTTTTGGTTCCAAAATTTGTTGTTACTCAGCCAACTTAGCACGAAAACCACAACCCTTTTACCACTCAAATCCACCGTTAACATCACAGTCAGATCACAATGCTATAATTGAAGTCCGATCTGAATATCTAAATGAAGACCATGCCCAATTTCTAATGGGTACCAGCTCAGAAATGCCTGCTCTTACCTGCTCAGAAGTGCAGGTTAATGCTAGAGGCTGGGGAATGGAGATTGGTGAGTGCTTCCCACTGACAATTCAAAATGTGTAGATTGACTATTTTCTGCCAAACAGGCAGAATTAAAACCATTCTTCCTGTTTTGTATATTTCATCACAAGAGGAATCGCTTCATGACCTGTAAACTTATATACTAGTTTAATACTAACTGGATTTTGTGGTCAGTGGCAAACAAGAGCATTTGACACTGACATCAAAGAAAGCTGCCTACCGAGATCTACTGATGGATCTGGGATCTGAAGTAAGGTTTTCCCCTTTCCTGGTGCCAAGTCAAAGTGATGGCAGTAGATGGCTAGGCAACCAAACACACTGAAGTATTCACATGAAGAACAATTTATGAAACTAAAATCTCATAAAAGCTTTTTATTTAAATTTAAAATTTCAATAAGCAAAATAAATGATGTAATTTGATTCAAATGGAAGCTATAAGCATCCTTTTAAAATATATTTTAAAAATTTATGTTTCACCATTATGGAAAAGTTTGACATTTCACAAATATAAAATTAGCTTTACAGGGCTAATGTGCATCTTTATGAAGTTAGTATAAAATTAAACACTAAGTCACACTTCATTCAACAAGGCGTAATCTTTTCCATGGATTTTTATAGAGAGGCAAACAATGCAAAAGTGGAAATTTTCATGAGTTCGCTGATTGCTTGAATATTGCATGGAGATCTCAACAGTACACCCTCTGGAGAGGCACAGAATCAGTAACAGCTGTCTCCAGCTTTCTGACATCCTGTGCATGTGCATGCTGCAGATGTTGTGGTCAGTTTCAGTGAAGTAATGATGGCAAGTGCTGACAGCTTCACCATCATTACCACAGCAAAATCAGAGCCAGTGTTGCCTTGAAAACCAGACAACTGTGAGATTAATTATCAATGCTACCTGTCCAGTTTATCCTTGGGAAGACTAAGGAGCTTTTGTCCAAATTGTTAGTCATTTTCCCCATAACTAACTTCTTTCTGGTAAATCATTAATGTTAACATAGGTACGCCTTTATTCATTTTTTTGACTGGTTCAATTTGTTCTGAATACTGCAAATCCAGGTCTGAAGTTAAATATAATACTTGTCTTTGTTCCTCTTGTGGCGAGGTTACCTGGTGGGAAATGTTTAAGAACTTGCCAGTGCTGTATTCTATTAAAATAGTTCAAATGGCCTCTTTTGTTTTTCATATTTGAAGAAGAAACCAAAATGCTTCGAATGGGCATTCTCACCTGCCTAATGTAGCATGTTAAGATCATAATACATCAAAGATGATGGGGAAGATGATGGGGTAGATGCAGGTGAGTCCCATGGATATTGCCTATCCAGTTTTCACCAGGTAGGCAATGTTAAAAATTTGTTGCTGGAGAAGCGCAGCAGGTCAGGCAGCATCTAGGGAACAGGAGAATCGATGTTTCGGGCATTAGCCCTTCTTCAGGAATAAGGGCTAATGCCCGAAACGTCGATTCTCCTGTTCCCTAGATGCTGCCTGACCTGCTGCGCTTCTCCAGCAACACATTTCCGTCTCTGATCTCCAGCATCTGCAGACCTCATTTTCTCTTCAATGTTAAAAATTTGTCCTATTATTTCTTAAATTATGTTCATTGTTTTTATTCTAAAAGAAATGACAAACAATGAAGTTTTGGAAGATTTGGAAAGATTTACCACATGAAATATCCTTCATTCAATGTCAGCCTGGATATTGTGGCATACAAGCCACAGTGGAATCTAATTCTACCCTCACAACTGCAGGAGACTTGCCTTCACAGCATCTGACAAAGCTGAGAAGGTTGTTTTCTGCTGGTTCCTGATCAATCTGGCAAGCTAATCCGCCTTTACCCAACAATTCTGCAAACCATGCTGAGGCAAATTGCATATTATTTTGTAATATTGTTATATGGCTGTAAATCTAGCTGAACCCATTCTATTGTCTAAGACTGTAAAACCGTGTGTCATAGTAGAAATAGCTAATTTGGCCTATCAAGTCTGCTTCATCATTCAATGAAAGTATGACTGATCTGATCATTCTCAACTCCACTTTCATGTCTTTTTTGCCATAACCTTTGATTCTCTTAATGATTAGAAATCTGTACTTAATGACATACCCTCGATAGCCCTCTGCAGTAAAGAATTTGACAGATTCACTACTTGCTGAGAGAATAAATTCCTCCTCGTCACTGTCTGTAATGGGTGCTATTTTTCTGGATTATGCCCTCTGATTCTAAACTCTCTCATAAAGGGAAACAACTTCACTGCATCTACCCTGTCAAGCCCCTTAAGAATTTTACACTTTTCAATAAGGTCTCCTCTCATTCTTCTAAACCCAAATGACCATAGACCCAACCTACAAAACCTCTCCTTGTATGAAAGATCCCTTTGTACCTGCAATTATCCTAGTAAACTTTCTTTGGACCTCTCCAATGCCAGCTTATCTTTCTTTAAACAAGGAGACCAACATTATTCTAGGTGTGGTTTTGCTGGTGTCTTGCAAATTTTAGCAAGGTGTCCCTATTTTTATATTCCATTCCCATTGAAATAAAGGCCAACGTTCCTTTTGACTTCCCTGTTACACACTGCTCTCCATCATTGCCTTTATTCGTCCAGCTGTAAACACTACTCCCATTTACCTGCACTCGGTCCATAGCCTGCTGTGCCATAGCATTTTAAATGCTCAGCCAGATGTCTCTTAAATGTTGTGTGAGTACCTGCCCCCATTACTCCCTCAGGCACCACATTCCATATTTCTACCTCTGGGCAAAACAGAATTTTCTCATATCTCCTCTAAGCTACTGACTCCTCATCAGAAACTTGTGCCCTCTGGTCTTATGCATGTCTGTCACGGGAAAAATATTCTCATGATCTACTCTGTCTATGCCTCTCAAAATCTTGTACACTTCAATCAGATCTCCCCCAGTCTCTTCTGCTGCAAGGAAAACAAACCCAGTCTATCCAGGAAACCCAGTCTCTTCTCATAACTGAGAGTTTCCATCCCAGGCAACATCCTGGTGAATCTTCTCTGTAGCCCCTCCAGTGCAGTCATGTCCTTCCAAAAGTGTGACGACCACAACTGCACACAGTATTCCATCTGTTTTCCAACCAATGTTTAATAAAATTTTAACAAGACTTTCTTACTCCTATATTCTATACTCTGACTAATGAAGGCAAGTATCCCATATGCCTTCTTCACCATCCTGTCTACCTGTGTTGGTACTTTCAGGGATCTATTGAATTGTAGACCAAGGTCCCTTTGTTCCTCAGTACTCCCTAGGACCTAACATTTATTGTGTAAATCCTCCCATCAATAGACCTCCCAAAATGCAACATCTCACACTATCAGCATTAAATCCTTTGCTAAATTTGGGAGAAGTGAGTCATTTCTACGCTCCAATGAAATGTTAATTGAATAAACAGTTTCTGGAAATCTGGAATTGTTCAGAAACCTTGAGATTTGTGAATAGACAATAGGTGCAGGAGTAGGCCATTCTGCCCTTCGAGCCTGCACCATCATTCAATCTGATCATGACTGATCATCCTTAATCAGTATCCTGTTTCTGCCTTATCTCCATAACCCTTCATTCTACTATCCTTGAGAGCTCTATCCAACTCTTTCTTAAATGAATCCAGAGACTGGGCCTCCACTGCCCTCTGGGACAGAGCATTCCACACAGCCACAAAAAAGGTTGACACAAAAAAAGTTCTGGATAAATATATTAAGGTTGAAAAACCAAATCTTTGTGTGTGGTCCAAAATTCCCTCAGTACATTTCTGGCATTCAGTCTTTTTTTGTAGCTTACTACATTTGTAAACCTTCCTGGGATGACTGCTTTTTCTGTAGGAGTAAGAATGAGACCCAAAGAACAACGAGAATTTCTGGCAAGAACAGTCTGACCGATTGAGTATCAAATTTAATTTGAAAACAACAGACTTTACAGGAAAGCGAAATGAAAAGATTTATGCAGTAAAACCTAGTACGTGCTTCTCAGAGTTAACAGTGATGTTCTGCCTCCAAAATTATATTTTTTTGTAATCCATTCAGAGCACATGAGTTTAGTTGGCTGGATATTGTCCGGGCCTTGCTACATTTGGACAATTCAGTACCTGAGGTGTTATGAATGATGCTGAAGATTGTGCAATCATCAGTGAACATTCCCACTTCTGAATTTATGATGGAGGCAAAGTCATTGATGAGTCAGTTAAAGATGGTTGGGCTGAGGACACTAGCCTGAGAAACTCCTGCAGTTCGCATGTCTGATATTATTCACATTGGACTCCATTTTGGCATCATTTTTTAATTGTTTTGCTTAATGCCTACAGGATGTCCAATAAGAGGTATACAGAATACACAGGTCATGACATCAATCAATGTTTAGCATTGATGTGAAGCCAATACTGGCAACTATCACCAATAGATGAAGACATGTTCAGCTACAACAAAGATCCCTCATTAACATTATTTAAAGTGATATTCAACTACTGAAATATTGCAGCCTGAGTGATTTTTCCTGGTGCTTGCAGCATTAATGTTGAGCATCAATTCATGCACGGTTTGAGTGTAGTGTGTTGAAAATTCCATTGGATACTTTGTCTATCTGAGGCTTCTATAACACATACATCAGCAAAGAAAGTTGAATAGGAAGGATTGATAGTAAAGGATCTATTTTTAAAAGCTTGGTAGTAGTGATGCTAAATATTTTTGGCTGAATCTACTGTTTCTTCCCTAGAACTTCACAACAGCAGTGAGGATGGTGAAAAATATAAAATAGGTCAATAAGAAATTTGTGAAGGTATTTCACATTGAGGTTGTGTTAGAGGTACACATAAGAGACACTCCATTTTAGGATAGCAACAGGAAAGCCTGCAGTGTATACTGAAACAGACACAGAAACAGACAAATACACACAGATCTTACCAAAATATCTATACTATCAGAAAAAAACGTCATTAACAATTTCAGGAACGTTTCATTCCTGTGTTGTTGATGGTATGTTATTGTCCATGGTCAATTGACCACCTTTCAGTGAACATTTGGATCTGCTACCTGTATTTCCAGTAACTGTGACAATTTGAAAGTACAATTGCAGATTTTGCAATCACAGATGACAAACAAGGCCTTATTATGTAAGTGAAGAATTGCAAGATTTTTTTGCAGCACTTCCATCGAAGTAAAATTACACTGACTCAGATTGTTAGTGTTTTTTATTGCTATTGCATGCCCCCCAAAATACAAAAAACAAAGCAGTTGTCTTCCAATGCACTAAGGAAGGAGGAAATGAATTTACTAACACTGTATTTGATTAGGCAATTCACAAAAACTACAACTTTGGTGATGTTGAACATGTCAAATAGGGATTCAAAACATTCATAATCAAAGGTTGTCACACTAGGTCTGAAGCCAGTCACTCAACTCAAAAAGTTCATTCTGCTTTCTCTCCACAGATACTAAAAAGAGACCTGCTGAGTTTCACCAGCAATTTCTGTTTTTGTGTGTCACTCTAACTGAAAGCACTCAACAAAAGCCAGGAGTTAGACAGGCCATTGTTACTTTCAGACTTCAGAGTTACTGAATTTGAGGTGTCAACAGTAACTACCATACTTCAAATTTGACACTTGTGATCAATGGTCATTGTCGAGACCGTGGTGCTGGAAAAGCACAGTAGGTCAGGCAGCATCCGAGGAGCACGAAAATCGACGTTTTGGTCATAAATCCTTCACCAGGAAAGGCCAACAAAGCTCATTGTCCTAGTAACAGGTGACCACTTGTGAAGCAGCAATGGGAGTCTCACAGAGTTGTGGCTTGTCCAATATGACTACGAGCTGCAAATCATCACATTTCATCCTCTCCAAGTCATCAAAGATCTTCCCTCCATCAAACTTGACCATCCCCCAACACTGTTGCTTTGAGCCAACCACCATCCCTCTTGATCAACTGTCAACCTAGAACTGCCAACCATCACCCTCACTCAGTTCCCCCATCAAGTTTGACCTGCTAGCTGTCACTCTAGACTCTCCCCTCATCGCCAATGACTTACCCTTGGTTCCTATGGGTCTCCTGTCCTCCAGACTGACCTCGCCCCAGTCACACTTGATCCCCCCCCTTTATCATGCTTGATTATCTTCGGTAGAGACTGGCCTTCTCTGTGTCATTCAGCTCCCTTCCTCTGCCCCACAAACCCTCTTAGGCCCACCATGCCCCAATCACTCTCTCAGAGGCAGCCAAGCTTGACCACTCGAGATAGCTGCCACACCCTGTCCCTCGCTCAGCCACGTCCTGAGAGTCTGGGACAGCTGCCACAGCCCAGCCTCCTTTCACATGGTGCAAAACAGTGTCCAAGAAAGAAAAATAGCAGAAATCCACCAGGAAGACCATCTCACCTTCTATAACCCACCTTTAACTAGTTATGAATCTGAAACCATTTGTTCCTTGTTTACTGCTGGATTTGTCATAGAGATACAATCTAATCTGATAACCATGTGTTTTAATGACTACATGACATGCTAATACATTAAAAATAGGTTTCTGCCACTTTCTATCAGAATCTGCAATCTGCCTTTAATCCACCACCAACTTAATATCCAACTTTCATCCTGGTGGTGGAAAGCTATAACACTATTAAAAGCTCCCACTGTCTCTTTTCCTGTTTCAAGACTCAGCATAAGGTTTCTTCCCGTGAGTCAATTGATAACATTTTTATCTGTGAGTTAAAAAGTTGTAGTTTGAAGTGCTATTCTATAATTCAGACTAACATTTCACTGCAATGTTGAAGGGGTTATTTCCGTCAAGAAGCAGAGACCCTTCTACTAGCTTAGCTGATGTAAAATATTTCATTCTACTCATTGAAGATGATCATGGAGAAGCTCCAGTTAACACTTCTCATCAACAACAAGAATAATTAACTTACCGTCCATTTCGTTTCTCTGTACAAATGGACTACTGTATTTGCTTGAATAACGAGAGTGAATGCACTTCAAAAATAACTTATTAGTTACAAACTGTTTTGAAATGTCACTGAAGCCTAAGATACTATGTAAATCAAAGTTCTTTCTCTTAAAACAAAACATTGATAAAACCATGAGATACAAGACTAAATTAGAAGACGTAGAATGCAAAAAGGGATTTAACTATAAATAAATACAGAATAAGTTAACAGCTAGAGAAACAAATTACACAGCTGACCAAAAGGAGAAGCCAACACGGGTAAACAGAACATAACAAATTAGGAATATATGTGTCGGTAAAAAGTGATTGAAAAAGATAAATGAAAGATAGTGGAAGTAGGAAGTAGTACCAAATTACCGAGAGTTAGACTAGTGAGAAGGTGTTATTGAAATCGAGGAGATCCTAGCTTTGCTGGCAGAGTGATTGATTTTTAGTACAATGCACTATCACCAGCACAAGTTCAATTCCAGTACAGCCTGTGATCATCATCATCTCCAGTTGTGTCTGTGTAATGGGAGAGCAGCCTCTCTGGTTATTGAAATTTTCATTTTTCTCCTCCAGTTATCAGCCTTGCAACAATTTTTTGATACTCTGATTTCACAGGTAATGTGTATTCTAGCCTGACATTCTTGACAAGCTCATATTAATGTGAACTTAAATTTACCTGAAAGTTGATGGAAACAAAGCTTTCTTTCAAAATCATACTACTTACAATTGATTCATATTGCAAAACATGTAAATATGAGGAACTTCCTTCTCAATTCTTCAGCAAGTGAGATAAGACCAATGTACCTGGCTTAAATCTAGATGAGTAATTGGTCTGACAAACAGGTATATCATTCTATCAGTCTATATAGTCATTTATCTTGTTAAATAGACAGCCAGTTTGCCAGTGAGAACATTTCATTTATGGTCAGATTACCCAGGCACCTTGCATGATTCTGATTTATACTTGCCTGCTATCTTCAACATTATTAATAGGCATAACAATTGTGTCTTCAAATTAATTCTGAAAATGTCACATTCCTGTGACAATGAGCTTTTTCCTCTTACACTGATATTTCTTTCTTCTTCCCCGAACTTCTGAACATGAAGAAATGTTTATAAAATACTTCTGATTTTCTGCCTCATTTGGGAAATAATTTACTCTGTCTATTGATAGAGCAGCTGATGGGATTGTGTGCTTTGTGGGTTATGTGCCCTTCTGTGTGATATCAGTTTGATAGTGGGAAAGCATTCAATTGGACAGTTGGCTGGTGCCATATTCCTGCCTCTTCCCTGAAAAGGCCATGCAGGGAAAGGCCTGCAAATTATTTTCCTGTCCTGTCTCCAAATAAAGCTCTTAAATGGCAATGACTGTCCTTTAAAGGGTCTCATTTCAATGCCAATAGGTACTAACTTGGCACCGGGTAGGAGATTTGCTGTGATGAAAGTATGACTGACAAACCTGTGGGTGCTGGATCAGGTTCCTGACTGGTTGGGAGCAGTGCCTTGTTCAGAGGCACTTCCAGAAAAGTGGCATTGAGAGAGGGAGGGTGATCGTGACAGGTGCCTTTAATGCCAACCCCCTTCCCTGTGATCCAGCAACATTCTCACACCTCTGACATGAGCAATACTGGCAGCAGCCACTGCCTACTCAGTGGCAGGGCCATTCAATAGAGTTGCTAGCCTCTGATTGGCCAGCAATAATTGGTAGACAAGACGTCTGTTCCCCCAGAGACTTTGATCCCAGGGAAGGCCCACTACTGTCCAGTAAAATGCTTGTTGGCACTTAAAAAGGAAGGTTTCCCTAAAGAGACAGAGCAAGTTCTATGCAAGACCACCATTGCCGTCTTTAAGTACTGCAATGGGTGTGTGTGTGTGTGTGTGGGAGTGTGTGGGTGTGTGTGTGTGTGTGTGTAATCTGAGGCACAATCCGTGATGTGTCACAACTAGTAAATGCAGGACTTCTGCTGATACCAGAGTAGTGATTCTCACCTGTTATTTCACTGTTGAAGTGCACAACATTAACCCTATTTCAATTCCTCCTTCCCAAGCTCCTAATGAAAGGATTAAAAAGATTTTGAAATGTAGCTGTTTGTGCCTCTTTTTTATTCTCTTTGCACTACCTTCACCTACAGGTGAGAAAAGAACAATGATTTCCCCACTCGGGTCTGTTATACGTGCACTCAGGGCCTGATTAAATATGTTGATTCAGTTTGAAGATGTCAAAAACAGCACTGCCAGCTGCTGTTGTAGGGAGCTGGGAAGTGGAAGATGTTGGGGAGTTGGCAGCATGCACAGAGCCATCTCATGGCTGATTCTAGCTGTTCACCTAACCAGCTCCATTGACTAAAATTATCCCTTAAATTGCCGTTGTAGTCTTATCATTGATCTTGATGTTAAATCTGTCACCTTTTCCAAAAATATCGCCTACCTCCTGAACATTTGCAGTTTTTCTGTCATGTGACCTTGACATCCACCAGCTGTGTCATTCAGAATGCAGAATTCAGATGTTGACTGGATGAAAGTGAGGACTGCAGATGCTGGAGATCAGAGTCAAGATTAGAGTGGTGCTAGGAAAGCTCAGCAGGTCAGGCAGCATCTGTGGATCAGGAAAACCGACGTTTCGGGCAGGAGCCCTTCATCAGCCCTTCATCAGTCCTATGATAGATGGCACCATGTAATTCCTTATTCTTTCCTCACCCAATGTTTGCTATATCTGATCTTCTTTAATCCTTGGGTAATTTTTCTGAAGGCATTCTACCCAGAGTGCAGGCTGTTCACCTTATGCCTTTGATTTGATTCTGACATGCCTGCTCTTATTTGTCTTCCTTAACTGGCTCCAGTGCTAAAGCAGTGCTACATGTAACATTGAATAATTAATTTTGGTCTGCCTTGCAAAATTGATCCAATTTAAAATTATCTTAAGAAATATTTCTCTGACCACAGCTGGTTAGATACAATGGCAAAGAAGCCACAGTTTTTTTTTAGATACGAGTTCGATTTGTGAAAACATTCTCATATTATATATGTTACAATCTCAATGTATTTTGATGACAGCCTATCATTTAAATTGAAATGTTGTGATGTTTCTTTCGACTAAAAATAAAATTACCATTCTACATAATGTCTGTTTGAACATGGCTGTTAGAACAAATATGCAATGTTAGTAAAACTTTACAAAAATACATTGAAATATATAATACAAAATCTGATTCGCAATCAATGGTGCAATCCTCTAAGGGTCTGAGTGATATGGCGAAATGCGTGGCCACAAATGTGCCAAGGCTCATCTTGATATCAAAATTATTTTGATTCATCTTTTAATCTTCTCACAAGTGATGCATGAGATTCTAGCTAGGACATGAGCAGCTGCCAATTGGAGGGATTTAGTGCTTGTTAAATGCCTCATTACTGCCACAACTCATCTTATTAATATTCAGATTTTAGTCATGCCCAAGTTGCCAAACAAATTAGACATTGGGAAAACAACAGCGGGTACCTAGCGGATTGAGCTCACCACTTGCTTGAAAAAGACCTTCATGCTAGATATTGTGCAACAACAATTCAGGGCATGATCCAAGGGCATTGGCCACACATAGTCCTCATCTGTGGCCAATGGTATTTGGCATCTGCTAACCCATCATGATCATCCTGACACTTGGATGCATTGGCAGTATGTTCTATGTTATGAACAAGGCCAGACCCCCTCAAAACACTTTAAGAAGGTAGCCCAGACCCTAACTTTTTCTTATTTTAAAGACAGATGTGAAGTGGATAATCCAGAGTGATGCCGTTGGTCAAACCACTCAGCTTTAAGCAAAATAGAATTTATTTAAACACTACAGTTGAAATATAGACAAAAGAAAGCAGAATTTAGAGTAACTTTACTTGAAAACCCATCCGACTCAATACCACAACTTAATGAAGGAGCTGTTCCAATTCCCGTAACATCCCATAAACACGCCCCTTGGCAAGAGACAAATTCAAACTCGGGTTCTTACAGGCAGGAGAGTTATCAGAGAGAAAGCCAGTCTGCTGAAGGTTGGAACCTTTCTCCACTGCAAGCAGCGCTGATTGTTACAGCTAAACCAGACGAGAAAAATCCTGAACTGGGAGTACTGGCCACTCCCTTGCCATTGTTAAACTAGGCTCTTCCCAAACATTTCGGCACCTCTGCCTTTACAACTAAAAGTGACAGCATAATCACATCTGGAAGCACAGGTTTGCAATGTAGGGTGCAGCAGTAATTAGTATTGGAAAGCTGCACTTTGGGGACAGGCACAGGTGTCCAGCTTGTAAACTGGACTAAGCTGCATCTCAGGGCTGATCTCTTACTTAATGCCTACCTGCATACTCATAGCATCTCTACCTCATTATGTAGTGCCAGTTTATGAAGTTACAGAACCAGGCAGCTAAGCTTACTGGTCAGCAGTCCTCAGTCTAGGGAATGCGCATCTTGCTTTATGACAGTGTGCTACATCAATCTCCCAAGTATCTGCGCAAAGAGGCAGCAGCTTACCAAACACACAGCATATTCTGCAACCATGCAGCAATCTCTTCGAAGGTTAGTCCTTAACGAAGTGCACGGAGGCACCCTTCAATCGGGGGTCCTGACACAGTAAATCAAGGGTACCCTCTGATACATATATCCAGGGAGTGTGTCAGGCAGCCAGTCAGAGGGTCTGTGCCTCTGCAGTCTAGAAAGTAGATCATGGCAAGTCGTTTGCCTCTGTAACAACCTGTTTGGGAAATAGGGTAGTTGGGGAAATAAGCATTCATCAGTCAGATATCTGAGCACATTTCGCTCAGGACTGTCCAATTATGTTGATCAGCTTTGGTGTTGGGTCAAAGTCAGTTAATTGGGTTCATCCACAGAAATTAAAGGATAGCGTGTTGTGAATTAGACTGACAGTAGGGTTAACATGGGACCTGGAGTAGAATGGAGAATGATATTTACTCGGTTGGCGGGACATGGATGTCTCAGCACTCTCACAGGACTTGTCTCCTGTGATGGCCTGGATTCTCTCCTCATAAGGGTGAAGACATAGATCCTGGGTACTTCTCCACCTGCCTTTGCTCTCTCTGTTATGGGCTGCCTTCTCCTGTAATGGGAAAAGTTGGGCACGGGGGAGGGTGAAATGAATGAGATTGTACTGGGTGCATGGCTGCTAGTGTCGGTTCATGCGGGAGAAAGGTGATAAAGTCTAACAAAGTACTGAGAAGGCAGGACAGAAGGCACACAGCTTTAGTGATGTGGGATGTTTGTTGGGATGGTGGAAAACAAAAGAAAGTGAGGGAAAATGTTGCATGAAATAATAAGTGTGGTGAGCATATTCTTTGGTGTTAGCAAAGAGGGATTGAGTGTGAGGTAGCAGAGAGATAGATGCGTCACTTACACTTGTATAACAGAGAAGGTCAATGACTTTCTTTCTATGCTGAAAGCTGTTCCTCCCCAATGGCACTGACCTGGCGGTGACCTCAAGCTGGCAATGTCTGGTGTCATGCCGTGCTCTGCCAGTTCCCTGGCAAAAGAATGTCCACCCTGTACACCAGGGCCGTCAGGGCCCTATCAGAGACTCGCATTGTCATGTTCCAATTCTCTGACATGTTGAGACTCTACTTGCCAATGAGCCGGCCAGCTTTGGAATGCCAGTGCTTGTCAGGGTGTGCAGTGGCCTTGTCAAGATGGTGCAGCTGCAAGGGATGCCAGTCTTTGGGCAGATATCTACTGAGTGATGGGCTCTTACTGGGATGGTGCAAGGTGGGGCAAAAATTGAGTGTGCAAGAAGTCGTAGAGGTGTGATTGTTGATTACTGTGGTGAGTTTCATAAAATGGACTGAGAAATCTTGCTAGGCGCTGTGGCAAAAAAACTCCTCCAAATGCAACTTGGTCTTAGGCAAACAAAACATAAGATTCAGGGTTAAATGAAATTGGGAATAGTGAATATGGAAGTGAAACTTTATTGTACTTCAGTTTGGGATTTTTCAGGTGAAAGTAATTATGTATAACATAAAATACGCACAATGTTATATTTTATAAAAGCAAAACATTGTGCATGCTGTCAAACTAAAATAAAAAAAAGCAGAACGTGCTGGAGAAAGTCAAAACATTCTGAAACGGAATCTTATTGGATTCAAAACGTTAATTCTGTTTTTCTTTCCACAGGTGCTGGCAGAACCGCTGAGTTTGTCTAGCACCGTCTGTTTCACTGTTTTATTTTCAAATTGATTTCAATTAATCGAACAGCTGGCAAAGACGTTTGCCACCAATGGAGAAGTTGAGGGGGGAGCGGGGGAAGGATGGTGGAGGAGTCCAGAAGTTAGCTGTTTGCAATTTCACGATATGTTTGTTCCCAGTTGAAATGCGGAATGGAATCTGTGTCTTTTTAATCCCTTAATTCAGCTTTCACCTTGTTAATCCTTTACACCTCTGTCGACTATAATTTTGTATTTGTTATTGCTACAAAAGCCACTGTTCTGTAATAACTTAGAATTCAAATCTCTATCGTGGTCAAAGAGGTTTCCATTCTAAAGTGCTTAACCTAAACAGACTGTGGTTGATAAGATACAGGTCAGGGAATGTTTTGCAGGTCTGGTTTGTTCCAGTTACATGGGTATACATTGTATCTGGTTAACTGTTTATTTTGATCTGGTTTATAGGTAATGTTAGAATGGATCTGCTGCCACCCATTAAGAACTTCAAAGATAGAGGTTAACTCCAACATTTGGTGATAAAGTAAATCATTGTTGGCTGAGGAAAGGCACTTTCACTACAACAAGATGTGTTTATTTCATTGATCTGTATTCATTGAATGTAATCATTTACAGTGCCAGAGCGACTTAAGTCTTGTACATCTGACACTTGTACAGTTCCCAAAGCTTTAATATAATATTAGTGGCCTGTTTGGTCAGAGACATTGAATTGTATGTTTATTCATGCTTGGGTGCAGCCTTGCCAATGGACCATTTTCCATCAACTAAACATAATAATATTTATGATATACAAAGTGTTTGCTTGATGATTTATCTTTGTGGTGATGATTTGGATGATGGTTTCTGAAAAGGTTATCATTCACCTAGCTACCAGTCATGGCGCAGTGGGAGTACTTTTGACTCTAAGACTTGTACTTCAAGTCCCGGTTCAAGGACTCGGGCTGAATCTTACTTTTTTTGAGTAATTGTGAGTTGTGTCGCTTTATTTTGGAAGGAGCAAAGTTTTTCACCACATCTTATCAAACTCGCCTCTTTATTTGTCCCATGGCGCCCATCTCGTCCAATTCTAGCCCCAATTTACCATGTGATGTTGCCGGAACAACTTGGTACTGTTGCAATATCCAGAATTGCCTTGCATCCCTGCTTCTGGCTCCATTTTTAAAAGGCTGTTGCACATCCAGACAAGGACTGTCAGTCCTGACATGCCTCATCCAGTTCCTGACATTCACCCTGGCAAGGAAGAGAAACTGGTGCTTTGCGGGCAGGGTCTTAGATGGATGGGGCATTGCACTGCTGGGACATCCTCTTGCCTCAGCAGACAAGGTGTTGACACTAGACCATGTCAGCCTGGTCGAAGCTTGCCACCCCAGCTAAAGAAGTCTCAGCTGTCTGGATGAATGCATAGCACTGTCGGATGTAGCTCAATCATCTTCTTCACTCTACCAACAGAAGTGCCACCATCTTCTCTCTGATACATCACACTCACTCTATCTCTGCTTTTGTATCCATCTACCATCAGCACTCTTGCTCTATCACTCTCATTACTGTCCGCAATGGGGCAGGAAGAGTCAAGATGGGTGGGGGACTGCCTGACATTCAGATCCTTACCCCTTCTGAACAGAGATTCCTGACTCTGGCCACCCTGAGCTGACCTTGTTCAAGCCGTTGGATTGGTGTTAGATTCCCCCCTTGACTTACTATGCTGGGAACCCTGATCAAAGGCTTTCTCCCTTACCTTGACTGAGCACTGCTAGCAACCATGACAAGATTCCTGGCTTTGTGCCTGTGCTAAACAACATGGCAATACAGCAATTCTGGCTGAGGAGAAAAAATGCAAAAAGACAAGGCAATGCAGGGACTCTGAGAGCTCCAGTTAGGCTCTAAGTGATTGAGAGCAAGACAACAAATGGCTCAGAAATGTGCCATGACAGTTCCTAGAGGCTGAATGTGTTGGTTGTAATTGTCCACATATGTGCATCTGGCCAGTATCCACGTTGTTGTTGTTGTTGCCCAGTGTCCAACATGGAAGTCCTTTTGGAGAAGACATCATATTGAAGGGCTATTTCCACATCTCAGGTGGATGTGAAGATGATGTAGCACCATTTCAAAAGGGGCAGAATGGTATCCCACTGTCATTACTAATATTTAGTCGCTAACAAATATGATAAAGTATATTATCTCATCATCTTACTATTCATGAAAGCATGCTATGCACAAATTGGGCATTGCATTTTCTACATCACTGAACAAACTTAAAAGAAAAACCTTCATTGGCTATAAAGTTTTTTCAGATGTCATGGAAGACACTATATGCATGCAAAACTTGTTTTACTTATAATTTGAGGGGAAATTATTTATTATTGTTTTTAAATTGTACACATAGTCTACAGTTTAGCAACATTGCAGTCAAAGTTTTCATTTTGCATTTGTCAACCAACCCTTAAAGAGAACAACTACTTTACTGATTGAGTGGCAATTGAAAATAAAAAAATAAAAAAATAAGAAGAAAACGCAAGCATGTTCTACTAATAAAGATTTGTCAGTGGCTGTGCAATTCTCTATTGGAGAATTACTGAAGTTTAGTCAAAAACAGGTATTAAAAAATGAAATCTGAGACATATATTTATTGTTGACCATTTTGTTGGTCTAATTTTTTTGTGACTTTTCTTTTAATTCTCAGTTCATAAATATGCCTTAATTGGAAATCTGTCACAACTTTGTGTATCTACATGCTATTGTTTGTTCTTGTCACTTAGAATAGATACAACTGTTTGCGTCTCCTTGGAAATAAGCAGCATAATACTTCACAAATTTGCAATGGTAATTGCATCAAAGACAGTGGATGTGATCCACAGGGAGCTTCCTGCGCCTTTTTTTTAATGTCTCTCTGATGGGAAATAACATTGTAACTAAAGCCAATTTATGTCTATTGTGGCATTTCCAGTTTTAAATTGATGATAACCTAGCAAAATTATTTGAAGTCTCTAAAAATAACTTGTGACACATTTGTCTTGTGTTTAATCTACAAGATATACTGCAGCAACTCTCCAAGGATTTATGAACAGCATGTCCCAAACCTGGAATCTCTATCATCAAGAGAGACAAGGACAGAGTGTCTATGGGAAGATCAGCCCCCACACTCCACCCCTCACCCCCGCCATATCAAATTATCTGAGTCATACACAAAATTCTTTGGAAATGTATCACCATTCCTTTGTCAAAATGCCATCATAGCCCAACAGGAATGCGAGAGTAACTTCACTACCCGACTGAAAAGATCCAAGAAATCAGCTGACCAAGCATCATTTGACAGTTAGGGATGACAACTTTGTTAATGACACTATTGTCCCAAGAATGAAAAAAATATGTCTTTAAGATGAGTTGTGATTAAAAACAGCTCTAGGAACATTCTGTACTTGGTCAGGAAATCAGTAATGAATCAACAATGATTTCAGCCTGTGATTGCTTTCGCTTGTATCCATTGAGAAATTACTGTTGCTGCCTTTATTGAGAAAAAAAAATATTATAGCAGAATAAAGGAGCTATCAGAAACAGGTGGGGGGAAAACTGTAAAGCACAGTGAGAGAGCAGAACCTTTATAAATAGAGAAGAAATTACTGCAAGTGGAGACAGAATAGCGAAGCACTGTGGGAGAAAGCAGAGTTAGCGAGGGGGGTGGTTATGTTGAGAAAGGATGTCACAGGATTCAGAGACACATGAGTTGAATACACTGGAATGCTTTTAAATTTCATTATAACTTATTTAAATTTTACTATACAGTATTCTCTAAAGTAAAGTTATTATCAGTTAAGCTAAAAATAAATCCAACTTGACAGTTCAACGAATCAGTGTTCAATAATTTAACCAGTCTAACGATAAAGTTAAAATTAATTTAATCTTAGGTTTGGGATCCTGCTCTTGAAATACTGCTTTCCTCAGAGAACTTGGTGCATTGGAAGTGACGTGGGAAGATAATGTTGTGGCCACTGGTGGAGACCTGGCTTCGAAAATGACATGACAGCAATAAAGAAATCAGAGGACTGATGGCAGTGTAATTGAGAAGAGTAATGCAGCACTGGAAAGAAGGGTGCTCCAGAGGGAACAATAAAAGGAATCTGTTTGATTAGAGCTAAGAAACAGTGGGTAAAGCATTGCGCTCAATAGACCACTAACTAATGGGAATGATATACCAGAACAAACTTGCAAGGAAATTATAGAGTTGCAAAAACTATTGAGTAGAGGTAATTGAGAAGGAAATATTGCTGGATTTGATGTTATATTTATGAGGTTTATAAGATTTTTTGGACCTGTGCATGTAAATTTAGGGCAAATTAATAGGGTCAGGTAACATATTTTGAAGTCTGTCTGACAATAAGTCTAGGTGCTCGATTTTTGAAGATCCATCTCAGTCTTAATGGTAGGTCATCAACCTAAAGTATTAACTCTGTTTTTCTCCACAGATGCTGCATGACCTGCTGAGTTCTTTTCCCAGCATTTTGTGTTCTTGTTTCAGATTTCCAGCAGCTGTAGTAATTTTGTTTTGTACAGGAAAGGTGTGAATTGTTTTATTGAGAAGAAGGTGCAAGATGTTTACACTTGGAGCCAATGATAGCAGACTCTGACCTTACAATGCAAGGACGGTGTTTCCAAAGTGCCAGAAAGATTCTGAGAACATCAAGTTGTAAACAGTTGTGCTTTGAACTGTCCAGTTACTCCTAAGATTAAAAGGAGTTTCTGGTGAAGAACTGCTAATTATTGTTTCTATCTAGATACAAGACGAATGTGCTTCATCTTGCCATAGGGATGAGAATGGAGGAAGCCATTTTTGAAATCAGTATATAGGCTTCCTTACAAATAAATAAATATAGTGGATTGACAGCAGAGGTTCCATAAAGCTCAGCAGGGAGAAAAGGCTGCTTGACTTTGCGAGCTACCAGAGCTGGATGCAGGAGGGAAATGCTCTCTAGGCCAAGAGATCATTTTATGATCCAAACTGATATTAACATTGGACTAATCAGATTCCATATTGAAGCTCCAATTTACAGACACTAATTTTGCATTTGTTTTAACTGTGGAGGTAAATTACTGAACACAGTTGCCCAGATCTGTGCTTTTCCATGGTCCAATTGAATGCACAGCAAATGCAGGAAAATAGACCAAAGACTTTCTAGGTTCTGCAAGGCTAGGTGCTACCATTTTCTCTCTGCTACATCACCCTCTAACTCTGCCATTGCACACAATCCTGAGCAACATTCATGAACTACAAACTTCGGAGTTGCATGCAGCAACTCTACTCAGCACCTCTTCTCCGCCTCATCCTCTACAACTACTAAACCTTCCTGCCCTCTGGCTAAAAACGTTATGCATTCCAGAACAGTTGGCAGACTCCAAGTAAGTGCAAAGTGAGTGAGCTCTAAAAAAAGGACGCTTTTTAAAGTGCCATAAGATGCATCCATACGTGAGCTGGCTGTGTGTCCGTGTGCGCAAAGTGACCTGGCAGGAGCATGCATGTCAAATGTATCACTGAGTTCCAAAAGGAAGTTGAGAAGGGCTGAGGTAGATTCTGAGTTGCTCCAAGATCAGCCAAAGCAATGTGGGGAGGCAAATGGTTTTCCGGTTTCGTAAATGAAAAGTGAGGAGGACACTCTCTAGGGAGCATTCCAGGACATGTTGGTGAAGGGCGATTATGATGAGCGATGTGTGCCAGGCATTTCTGGGAATGATCACATCTGGTTTCTGAGAAGATGAGGACAGAATTGCAAGCTGCATGTAAAATGAGGTGAGTCGGGGTATTAATGTGATGCCAACGCAGAAAAATAAAATAGTTGCTGCTTATCAGTGACATTCTGATCTCACCATTGAGATTTTCAAGGGAAAATTGAAAATTCTTTTCTTGATGTGGAGAATCACATTTTTAAAATTCTCATTGCATTTTCACACCTTTCTCACTGTTGCCCACATCACATAAGACATGGGAAAATTCAGCCCCCATTTTCTAACAGGATTCCTTACTAGACAGTTTAACACTTCAGCCTTCATTTTCTGGCATGCCCACATACAGGCTGACTACCTCCTTTTTAGATTTGTCTGACTCTCTGAGTCCCTGTTGCTAGGCAACAGCACAGAGCTTTTCTCTATCTGTTTTTCTGCATTAACCCCCATCTCTTGCATTCAAGGGTTATTGAGCCTCATTGAAAATGTATAAAGAACAAAGAAAATTTACAGCCCAGGAACAGGCCCTTCGGCCCTCCAAGCCTGAGCCGATCCAAATCTACTGTCTAAACCTGTCGTCCATTTCCTAAGCATCTCTATCCCTCTCCTCCCCACCTACTCATGCATCTGTCCTGACGCATCTCAAATCAATCTACCGTGCCTGCTCTACTACCTCAGCTAGCAACACGTTCCAGGCACCTAGCACTTGCCGTGTGTATGCCCCTTAAACTTTTCACCTCTCACCTTGAAAGCATGACCCTGTATGAAAACATACAGTTCATCAAACATCTCAGCAACTGAAATGAAACTAAAGTCAACAACACCCAAAATGCAAAACATAAGTTAAGTTATACATTGCTCCTAACAATATATCCTGCCACCTTCTACAGGTTTCAGGCAATCTGTTCTGGTATAGCTAGGGGAAATGTCAAAACCTTTACTGCAAATGATGGTGATTTTATGAAACTCTCCAAAAACTGAGCAAACTACCAGGAGACCATCATTTGAAGCTACTATTCAGTAAAAATGGGATATGGGATTCCATTGGTATCTGGGAACAGCTGTGAACTGTTTGCGAAAGGCACTGTACTTCCATGGAGAGTGTGATTGGTGATTTATACAAGAAGACTGTTCCAATCTCAAAGCTTACAGGTGGACATGGGTTCATAACATTGGTTATGGGTAATGAGGTAGGTCAAATGAAGCAAGTGTCAGTTTAAGGTTTAGATGACAGTGATCACAGTATCAAAGGCTTAATTTCACTGTGGAAAAGAATGAGGAACAATCCAAAGAAGAAAGTGAGGTCTGCAGATGCTGGAGATCAGAGCTGAAAATGTGTTGCTGGAAAAGCGCAGCAGGTCAGGCAGCATCCAGGGAACAGGAGAATCGACGTTTCGGGCATAAGCCCTTCTTCAGGAATGAGCCATTCCTGAAGAAGGGCTTATGCCCGAAACGTCGATTCTCCTGTTCCCTGGATGCTGCCTGACCTGCTGCGCTTTTCCAGCAACACATTTTCAGAACAATCCAAAGCAAAGTAAAAGGAATTGAAGGAACATCAATTTCAATGAGGTGAGAACAAAGAACATGGACTAGTAACAAAGATTGTCGAGCAAAACTTAGTTGAACAAAGGGCTGCCTTCGAAAAGGAAATTGTTTGGTACAGTCAAGGTACATTCACACAGCAAGAATAATAGGATACGCAAATTTGCAGTACTGTGGATGATGAAAGATCCAGAGGGTGAGATTAAAAGCAAAATGGGTGTATATGATGCAAATGTGAACAAACTCGTATGCAGAAAGGTCAAGGAGGAGGAAAAATGGAATGAGAAGCAAAAGCTGGTACTGGAGTAGACTGGCAGAAGAGTGTCCAAAAGACTTCTATAGACTTATGAATAGTGAAAAAAACAGGTATAGGGAGGAATAAAACTGATTAGAGACCAAAAACGGTATTTATGCATAGTGTCAAAGAGTGAGAGAGAGGCGGGAAGTCACAAGGTTAGGGAGTGGTGGAGAAATGGGGAGGTTGAATGATTTGGGCAGCTGATGATGCAATAAACTGGAGGGTTGGAATATAGGAGATGTGGTGAGCTGGAGGGTCAGGTAATGGGAGAGATAGTGAGCCAGTCAGGTAATGGGTAAAGCAGTGAGGTAGGAGGCCAGGGAATGGGCGAGGTGTTGACCTGTAGGGTTGGTGAGTGGGAGAGATAGTGAACATGAATGTTTTGGGACTTGGAGAGATGGTGAACTGGATGTTTGGGGATTTGGAGAGATGATGAACTGGAAGTTTGGGGAGTTGGAGAGATAGTGAACTGGATGTTTGGGGAATTGGAGAGATGGTGAACTGGATGTTTGGGGAATTGGAGAGATGGTGAACTGGATGTTTGGGGAATTGGAGAGATGGTGAACTGGATATTTGGGGAGTTAGAGAGATGGTGAACTGAAAGTTTGGGGAGTGGAAGAGACGGTGAACTGGATGTTTGGGGAGTGGGACAGGCAGTGAGCTAATGCGTCAGGGAATTGGTAAGATGTGAGTTTATGAAGTGGGAGAGACAAGGAGCTGAAAGTTTTGTGAGTAGGAGGGGAAGGCAGTTGGAGAAACAGGGAGTCAGAAGGTTGACGAATAGATAAGATAGTGAGTCAGAGATTTGGACTGGAGGAGAGCTGAATGGTTGGGGAGTGAAAGAGGTGCTGAGCTGAAGAGGCGGTTAGCTGGAGGTAGGCCAGAAAGTCATTTTTTATATATACACAAATTATTGAGAGTTGTGTTGTGGTTAATGAACGTGGTTAAAAACGAAGCATATAACATTCTCGGTCTTGAAAAGTGTACAGAAAAGATTTATGAGAAATATTCCAGGAATGAGGGACTTTTAGATAGGAGAGCTGGGGCTGTTTTTTCCTGAGAAAAGAGGGTTAATACAGGTATTTAAAATCAGGAGGGTACTCTCCAGAGTAACAAGTATGACGTGATTATGAAGAGATATGATATGAAAGTGACCAGGGTTTGGAACTGAATATTCAAGGGTATTCAACATTTAGGAAGGATGAACAAAAAGGGAAAAGGAAGTGAAAAAAAGTGAAGTGAAGCATTGTTAATAAAGGATGAACTCAGTGCAATAGTGAGAAAGGCAATTGCCTCAGAAAGTCTAGATATAGGATCAGTCTGAATGAAGAAATAAAAGGTGGTGGAAAACATTAGTGAGTGCAACCTATAGACTTCCAAACAGTAGTGGTAATATAGGGATGGCATTAAATAGGAATTAGAGATTCATGCAGCCAGAATCCTTTTCTTCATTCACATAATGCAGGCATCAATAGCTAGATCAGCATTTATTGTGTATCCTTATTTTCCCAGAGGGCAGTTAAGAGTCAACCACACTGCTGTGTGTCTGGAGTCACATGTAGGCCATAAGAATGGCAAACCTGTTGGACTATAACCTGGTGTTGTATGATTTTTAACTTTGTCCACACCGGTCCAACACTAGCACCTCTACATCATGGCGATCATTTCAAGGTCATCAGTAGACTCAACTCTTGATTGTTAATGAACTCAAACTCCACCATCTGCCATGGTGGGATTTGAACCCAGGTACCCAGAACATCATGTAGACCTCTGGATTAATACACTAGTGATAATAGAGTGAGGCCATCATCTCCCCTGGGAATTGGTGGGAATAAACTGACATGGATTCAGAACTGATTAGCAGATAAGAAACAATTGGAATAAACTGATCTTTTACAGGGTGGAAGGCAATGATGAGGGGTGCATCAGATGGATCAGAACTTAGGCCTTCACAAAATACATCAACAGTTTGGATGAGGGCATGAAAGCAATATTTCCAAGTTTGCATGCAACAGAACTAAGTGGAATTATGAGCGTTGAGGAGAAATTTAAGAGGCTTCAAGGTGATTTTGACAAGTTGAGTGAGTGGGAAAACGTCTAGCAGATGCAGTGTAATATGAATAAGTATGAAGCAATCCACTTCAGGAGGAAACGCAGAATGCTAGAACTATTATTCAAACTGGGATAGATTCAGAAATGTTAATGCACAAAATAACCTGCGTGTCCTTGCACACCAGTTACTGAAAGCAAACATGTACATGCAGCAAGCAGTGAGGATGGGAAATGCTATGTTAGCCTTCTTTGCAAGGGGATTTGAGCACAGGCATGAAACTGTCCTACTTGGTGAGACCACACCTGGAGTATTAAATTCAGTCTCGGTTTCCTTACCTAAGAAAACACTTACTTGCAGTTAAGGGAATGCAGCAAAGGTTCACTAGACTTATTCCCGGATAGCAGGTCTGTTGTATATGGAGAGTTCAGGTTGACTAGACCGGAAATTTAGAAATATTAAATTGGATTGCATTGAAACGCATAAAATCCTGACTGAATGCAGGGTTAATGTTTCCCTTGCTGGGGGTATCCAGAACAAGAAAATCTGGTCTCCAGATGGAGGGTAGACCATTTAGAATTGAAATGAGAAGAAATTTCTTCTCTCAGAGAGTAGTGAACCTGTAAAATTCTCTTCCATAGAATGCTGTAGAGGTCACCTCTGACCAGCAGAGGATTGTGACAACATGGGTTGGCTTTTGGGATGAAGATTTGCATTCGTGCCACCAGAGGGAGGACCTCAGCAAGACGCCCTCTAAGCTTAGGTGAAGAGGAGCAACCAGCAGAGGACTGTGACAATGTGGATTGGCTGTCAGAGTGAAGATTTGTGTCAGTGCAGTCACCATTACCAGAAGAAGGACCTCAGCAAGATGTCCTCTGAGCACTGAAGAACAGCTTGTTGTCAAGGAATGCTTAAGGTCATATACTGTAGTGGACTCTGACAAGGAGTAGGGAGATATGAAAAATTTGTTGGTAGCAGAGTAAGAAGTAAGGCTGTGGCTTGAGAAGCTTTGCAGAACAGCAGCTCAGCAAAAAGTACAGGTAAGCTCAGGTAAAGTCATTTTAACTTCCCTTTTTAGTGTTAGAGTAGTTGCATGTTCCTCCTGCAGGATGTGGGCGCTCAGGGAGACTTCTATCATCCCTGATGACTACAGCTGTGGGAGGTACACCCAGCTACAGCTCCTGGGAGACTGTGTTTGGGAGCTGGATGCACTCAGGATCATCTGAGTTGCTGAGCGCTTCATAAATATAGTTTTAGTGTGGTGGTCACACCTAAGGTGTAGGCAGAGAGTAGCTGGGTGACCACCAGAAAAGGCATGAATCTCCGGTGGCCATTCCCCTCAAAAACAAGTATACCATTTTGGATACTGTTGGAGGTGGTGACTGTTCAGAGGAAAGCAGCAGTAGCCAGTTTGGTGGCACTACGACTGGCTCTGGGCCACAGTGGGAATGGGTAAAGATAAACAGGACCTTAATGACAGGAGACTCAATAGTTAGGGGATAGATAGGAGATTCTATGGCCACAAATGGGAATCCAGGATGGTGTATTGCCTCCCAGGTGCCAGGGTCCAGGATATCTCCAGGTGGCTGCAGAATGTTCTTAAGGGGGAGAGGGAACAATGACTTGCAGTCATTGTGCACATTGACACAAATGACATAGGGAGAAATAGGGATGAGGCCTGCCACTGTGATTATAGAGAGCTAGGAAAAATGTTAAAAACCAGGACCGTTGTTAGTGATTAATCTCTGGATTGCTTCCAGTACCATGTGCTAGTGAGGGTAAGGACAGGAGCATATGACAGACGAATGCATGGTTAAAGCATTGATTTAGGGGGCAAGAACTTATTTTTTTAGATCATTGGGATCTTTTCTGGGGCAGAGGTGATCTGTTCAAGAGGGACGGGTTGCACCTGAACTGGAGGGGGACCAATAACTTGATGGTCAGATTTGCTAGTTCTGCAAGGGAGAGTTTAAACTAGATTGGCATGGGGGGTTGGGATTGTCAACAGCAGGGAGGCATGTACGAGGTTCAGGGGAGATCAGTGATCAAAAATAGTAAGTTGAAGAGACAGGTCAGGCTGGAACAGAACAGGGAGCAGGGAATGCCTGTTGGGTTAAATGCATTTATTTCAATGCAAGAGGGCTGACAGGTAAGGTTGATGAACTCAGGGTGTGGATAGGTACATGGGATGGGATATAATAATCATTATAGAAACATGGCTAAGGGAGGAATAGGACTGGCAGTTTAATGTGCAGGATACAGGGGCTTTAGGTGGGACAGAGGTGGTGGAAGGAGGGGAGGGAGAGTTGCATTTTTGATTTAAGGTGAGTATCACAGCAATAGTCAGAGATGAAATAACTGAAGGATCATCCAGTGAGGCTTTGTTGGTGAAGCTAAGTAGTAAGAAGGGGATAGTGATGTTATTAGGGTTGTACTATAGGCCCCCAAATCATCAATGGAAATAGAGGAACAAATATGGAGGGTGATTGGGGAGACTTGCAGAAACAATAGGATTGTCATAGGGGATTTTAATTTTCCTAACATAGACTGGCACTGCCAGAGTGTTAGGGCTTAGATGGAGTGGAATTTGTTAAGTACATTCAGGAATGTTTCCTCAAGCACATATAGAGGGCCCTACTCAGGAAGGGGCAAAACTTGACTTACTTTTGGGAATTAGGGCAGGACAGGTGACAGAGGTGACGTTGAGGGACCACTTTGGGACCAATGATCATAGTTCTATTAATTTTAAAATAGTTATGGAGAGGGACAAAACTGGTCAACAGGTTCAAGTTCTAAATTGGGGCAAGGTGAATTTTGATGGAATTAGACAAGAGCTTGCAGGGCTGAATTGGAATAGTTTGTTTGTAGGGAAAGGGACCTTTGGCAAATGGGAGGCCTTTAAAAGTGAGATAACTAGAGTTCAGGATCTATATGTTCCTGTGACGGTGAAGGCCAAGGTTGGCAGGAATAGGGAACCCTGGACGACAAAAGATATTGAGGCTTTGGCCAGAAAGAAGGCAGGGGCGTGGCTCAGGTACAGGCAGCTGGGATCACGGGAATACCTGCAGGTATACAGGGATACAGGAGTTTACTGAAGAAAGAAATCAGAAGGACGAAAAGAGGGCACGAGATAGCCTTGGCTGAGAAGGTTAGGCAAATCCAAAGAGGTACTTTAAGTATACTAAAGGAAAAAGAATAACTAGTGAAAGAATAGGACCCCTCCAGGAACAAAATGGACATGTATGTGTAGAACCGTATGTGAGTGTTTACCATTAGAGAAAGACATGAAGAGTTGGGAACTTAGGGAAGTTAATGGTGATATTTTGGGGATAGTCGATGTCACAATAAAGGAAGTGTTGGATGTATTTGTACGAAGGTTGATAAATCTCCTGGACCTGACCAGATATAAAATACAAATACTACAAGAGGCTAGAGAGGAAATTACAGGGACCCTGGCTGATATTTTTCAATCATTATTAGCCACTGGTGAGGTCCCAGAAGACTGGAAGGTAGCAAATGTTGTGCCCTTATTTAAGAAGGGCTGCAAAGAAAAACCTGGGAACTATAGACCAGTAAGCCTGGGTAATTTATTTGAGAAGATTCTGAGGGATATGATACACATACATTTGGAAAGACAGGGTTTGATTAGGAGTAGTCAGCATAGCTTGGTGAGTTGGAGATCATGCCTCACAAATTTGTTAAAGTTCTTTGATGAAGTGACCAGGAAAGTTGACGAGGGCAGGGCAGTAGACGTAGTCTATTTCGATTTGTTTGATAAGGTTCCACATGGTAGGCTGCTCTGGAAGGTTAAATCACATGGAATCCAGGACAAACTGGCAAACTGGATACAAAATTGGCTTGATGGTAGAATGTGGAGAGTAATCGTGGAAGGATGCTTGTTAGATTGGAGGCTGTGACTAGTGGAGTGCCTCAAGAGTTGGTGCTGGGCCCTTTACTGTTTGTTATCTATATCAATAATTTGGATGAGAATGTACAAGGCATGATTAGTAAGTTTGCAGATGACACTAAAATAGGTGTTATTGTGGACAGTCAGGTAAGTTATCAGAAATTGCAGCAGGACTTTTGATCAGCTGGGGAAGTGTCAAGAAATGGCTAATGGAGTTTCATATAGGTAAGTATGATGTCTTGCAATTTGGAAAGTCAAGTCAAGGTAGGAGTTTCATGGTGAATGGTAGGGCCTTAAGGAGTGTAGTGGAACAGAGGGATCTTGGAGTATAAGTGCACAGGGTCTCTGAAAGTGGAGTTACAGGTAGACAGGGCAGTAAAGAAGGTTTTTGGCACACTGGCTTTCATCAGTCAGGGCACTGAAATTGAAAGTTGGGAAGTTATGTTATACAGGATATTGGTGAGGCTGCATTTGGAGTATTGTGTTCAGTTTTGGTCACCTTGTTACAGAAAGTATGTTATTGTGATGTGGAGGCACTGGTATTGAGCTGGGGTGGACAAAGTTAAAATCACACATGACCAGGTTATAGTCCAACAAGTTTTGTTTGGAAGTACCAGCTTTTGGAGCACGTCTTCAATGGGTAGCAAAAAATCAGTGTCATGCAACTGATACAATATATTGAACACGTCTCACTGCTGTTAAGTCTTTCATCTCTTAGAATGGGTTGTAGGTTTCGGTTCATTTAATATGTAAATCCCAGAATTACTTTCAAGTCACATTCTCAAGATGACCTAAGATTTTATTTTAAAAAACCTGATGTCACCTGTATATGGAATGAGCTGCCAGCGGAAGTGGTTGAGGCAGGTACATTAACAACATTTAAAAGGCATTTGGACAAATACATAGAGAAGAAGGATTAGAAAGATATAGGCCAAGTGCATGGAAACGGGATTAGTGTGGATTGACATTTTGGTTGGCATGGACTAGTTTAGGCCAAAAGACCTGTCTCAGTATTGTAGGACTCTATGATTCTAAATCCCTGAATATATTTAAGAAATAAAAAATAGATTTCTAGATGCTAAAAGGGCCAAGGCTTATAGGGAGGCATCAGGAGGATAGTGTTCAACAAAGGATCAACCATGATCATATTGGATAACAGAGAAATAGGGGGACTAAATGGCCTACTCCTGTTCCTTTGTTTATGTTTTTATGTTTCTAAATGTGGGGAAATAGTTCTCATTGATAGAAGTTTTGAGAACTAAAAGATGCTGATTTAAGGTGATCTGCAAAAGAGCTAGAGCCAACTTGAGGAACCATGTTACTATACAGCCAGTGGTTAGGATCTGGAATGTGCTGTCTGAGAATGTTGTGGTGCCAGGGTCAATTGTGGTTTTCAAAGGGAAATGAATTGCAAAACCCCATGGAATAAAGAGAGCAGTGAGACTAGCTGAATTATTCTACCAGCTAGTAGAAATATTCAAAATCATGAGGGGTCTGGATAGAGTAGATAGGGCTACATTGCCCAATTGATTGTAGGGCCAAGAAGCAGGGGATTCCAATTTAAAATCTTCAGCAAAAGAAACAAGAATGACATGAGAAAGAAATTTTTTACTTACATTGTATGTGGTAACACCTGGAACACAGTGCAATGCAGGCAGATTTGAAATTAAACTGGATAGTTACCTAAGGAGAGAAAAAAACAGAGCGACAGTGAAAAGACAGAAAAGTAGGATTGTTCAGTACCTGATTCAGAGACCCAGCACAGACAGGGCTGAACAGCCATCTACTGTGCTGTGACCTTTCTGTAATTCTATGATGGAAAGAACACCAATTTTAATGGATGTCCAGGGTTGCTAGGCAGCGATAAATATTCAGAAGATAGGACTCAGCAATGTTAAGCCTTTTTGGAATTGCTGAACTTTTCCCAATTGGTTTTCTCTGGCCGGTACTCAAGTTATGTGTATTTCCCTCCATTGATGAAAAGTTTATGTTTCAGCCGACTTATCACCAATAAATTTTGGAATTGTTGCCTTTAACTGGTGATATACCTTTATTTACATATTTATAGGTCTGTACATTGCCTTCACAAATTGACAATGAATTTACTTGTCAAGCTGACACTCCACAGTATATAGCATTCATCCCAAAAACTGAATTAGTAAGCTTGTAACCATTGTACGCTTTAAATTTCTACTCCACGTCATGCAAATACATTATTTCCTGAAAGTGCATTTGGTGGTTCATATAGCAGTTTAAAGGGTCAAGATAAAAGCAGGTTTGAAAAAGGTGCATTAATAAATTAAAAACCAAAAGAAAAGCAGAGCTTGCTTTCAACATGACAATGAATAACATTATGCATGAAATACAAGATGATAAAGTTTCTAATCCATATGAATATTTGTTTAGTAGTACAGAACCTGAATATTGCCCAAAAAAGACACATTTTGTCGAAGCTTTTCATCTTACACCCATAAGGACAATTCTCAAGAATGCTAATGTAAAGGAAAAACAACATTTATATTGTGTGAGAGAAGACTGTGATTGGTTGGCAAGTTGACTTTAATTGATAGAGGTGTTGCTCTGGAGAATGCACCAGTTAGATGTTAACTGACAATTAACTGTCAAGCTCTTCTTAAATTTTAAACCAGGCAGGCTGACTGATTAGTTGAGGCATTGCCTTGAGAAATGAAACAGAATATCTGTCATCTACTTTGTGCCTGTTCTCACTCAGCAATGTGTATACATCATCTTTCTGACTGCAAAGACTGCACCACTCTGTAATAATATATATAAAATCCAGTACATGCAAGTGTGCTACACTGTCTGTCCGAGTGAAAATCTTAAATTGGTTGTCAACATAATTCTTCACACACACAGAATTATTTAGCAAATGTAGTCCATTTGCATCTCCTATTGAATCTAGCTTCTCATTTAACTTGTTAGTCGGGTAGAACTGAATGTCTTTTTTTTTACAATAATAATTTGATGAAGATCAAAATAGGAAATTATTCTGGATAAATCAACAGTCTTCTCTCTCACAATATGAATGTAACAGTTGCTATGGATACCATAACAAATGGTATTTTGCCTGACTGCTATTTTTGTATTTCAACATGAAGTACCACTAACAAATAAGCTAAAAATAAAAGACCATCTTTTATACAGGCAGTAAATGAGTCACAATTTTGAATAAATTTCAGAGAACTGGCATTAGATTCGAAAGCTTGGCATACAAATAGTAAATGAGCATCGATATCTGGCTTTGAAAACTCTAAAAATCTTGATTAATACTAATTTCTGAGATTTAAGATCAAGAGGATTAAGTCTGATAGCTTTGGAATTGCAATGCAGGATTAATCCTGTCCATAGATTCCAGCGCAGGCTTCATGCTAACATTATCTGCCTGTTAATTCACTTGATTACAGTATGCAGAAAATGACATTGTTATAAGTCACTGCAGCCTCAGCAGTGGATCCCAAGTTGTGGGTTAAAGTCAGTCTGCACTACTTAAAGGGAGGAGCAATGTGACTGGAGCAGCTGATAAAAGTCATTGAGGAGCTAATTTTAACACACAAAAAGATGAAATAACAATACATGATGACAGAATGTGATTTCAAGATTTATCACACCACACTGAAGGCCTTAGTCAAGGAGGTGAGATGTGTTCACCCGCAAGTGACCAGGAATAAATGTTTACCATCAATTTCTATCAATCAAAATTCATACTTAGTGCTTCACCTCAACCTCAAATTCTTTGCACTGCTGTAAATCTCATGCTCACATCTCACCTTGCAGTCACAGCCAGATATCCAATTACATCATACTATCTAACACACTTTCTTCTCTTTTTTTGCAGGGCAATTGGAGGCAAGTGCTAACTGGAGAGGGACGGGCATGACTTATCCTGAGAGAGGAGACAATGCTCGCTAGATCAACCATAGTTCAGGTCTTGGCCAGCATTAGAATTAGAATTAGGTTTGTTATCACATACACTCCTGTGAATACATTGAAAAATTTACAAAGTCACCACTTTACAGTGTCATCTTAGGTACAGGTACCTAGGTACAAAATCTTGGGAACAAATTTAAAAAATAAAGAAACAAAAGGTTCAGTATTACAGGGTTGAATAGGGCTGAAATTGTAGTAAAATCAGGTAGACACTCATGTGAGTGAACATTAATAGACTTAATTAAACCTAACTATATAGAAGGGATAGTAAGAGAAGACGTCTTTTGAAACCTTACAGACTTAAGTTCCAATTCAGGTGATCTGCTGTCACTATGATGCAGCTCAGTCGCTGTTGTGTTATAATGAGATCCATGTAGGTTCTGACTCTGTAACTAATCAGATGAGTCTGACATCTGTACAATAAGTTCACCAGTCTAGAATGACCTTGTGAAGAGAAAGGTCTTACACACTAGAGAGCTGCATTTGAGAACCTAGTATGTGCAGAAGTAAATAAAGAACTATTACAACTCATAAGGAATTAAGGAGCATCACTTAGAGATAAGAATTAAGCAGCCTTTGAGCGAGTGTATATACACACACACACACACACACAGCCTGAGATAAAGTGATGTCTCTATATGCAGAAATGTCTTAAAACACAGATAAACCGTGGTGGTAGCCAAGGCAGAAAAAAGCTCCAGAGCCAGGACCTGAAGTTAAAACAATCCGAAAGCAGGACAAGACCTTGGAAAACTTTAAACTTATGGCTCAGAGAAACATGGGAAGACTCGAATGGTAGGCAAAGACCATGGAAGGTTTTGATTACAGTGCTACAGAATAAGGATGACCAGCTATAAAACACCAATACTCTGGAGCAGGAAAACACAATATTGGAACAGTTGGACATCAAGTAGGAAAAACATAAATACTCACCCAGCTCAGTGAGTCTTGATAATTCTCAGGGATGGTCGCTTCAGTAGAGCCCTTGCCTTTATCTCAACAACTTGATAATATAGAAGGTCCAAAATGAGGCAGAAATGGGAGCTCTGGAAGCAGCAGTTTCATTACTATAGAATGGCTTCTGGCTTACATCCAAATCAGTTCATATACGCTATAGGTCCAATAGCCGATGATATTCTGGTAAGACAAAGTATGGATCAAAGTACTATGGAGTATAATGCATTGATTAAAGTATACCTTGAATAGTGATTGAATGAGCAAGATTTATTCAGCAATCTTGCATTTCAGAAAATCAATAGTAACTTTATTAACAGATTTATATCAGTATATATGCAGGTACAGGACTTTTAACGTGAATTAATTAGAGACTCTACAGTCATGGTAGTTAGGAAGTTACCAGACTTTCTTTAATCCAAGTAAGGCTTGATATTGAACAGGAAATGCAATTCACAACATCGGCAAAAATGAGGCCCTAACTACAGTTAGTGTTTTGAGGAAACATCAGAATCCCATCTGACATGGGTCAAATGGATAGGCCCCCACATAGTTCCCAAAAACCCATCAAAATGCCAAAACAGTGGGAATCAATGTCATTGACCAAACTAAGCTGTACAAGACATGGGTCCAAACAGAAATAATAGCACATTGAATATCCAGCTAAATGCTATAATTGTAGTCAACTGAGACACTTCAGAAAATATTCTAAGTTATCAGCATCTGCATTTCTTCAACAATAAAGGAAATGTTCCGTCAAAGGAAAACATGCAACAAGAAAATGTTCAAGGGTTGAGTTATACCAAATATTGTAAACAATAAAATATGTCAAGTATCATGGAGGGTTTCTTTCCCTGAGGCCTAGTCAGTTTTCTTGCACTGCCATCTCATACTTGCCTTATTAATTGGTCACATCACTTATCTGATGCCAGCTTGTTTCTCCCACTTAAAACATAGAGGGCTGAAGGGCCTGTACTGCAACGTAATGTTCTATGTTGTGCTGACCTGTTAAATTAATCTGATGCCCATCTAACCTACACCATTCCATTATTATCCATATGTATGTCCAAAGCCCATTTAAATGCCCTTAACATCTGAGAGTCTACTACTGTTGCAGGCAGGCCGTTTCATGCTGCTACTATTCTGAGTACAGAAACTACCCTTGATATTTGTCCTAAATCTATCGCCCCTCAATTTAAAGCTATGTCCCCTCACATTGGCCTTCACCATCCGAGAGAAAAAGGCTTTCACTGTCCACGCTATCTAACCCTCTGATTATCTTATACATCTCGATTAAGTCACCTCTCAACTTTCTTCTCTCCAATGAAAACAGCCTCAGTTCCCTCAGCCTTTCCTCTCAGACCTTCCTTCCATACCAGGCAACATCCTAGTAAATCTCCTCTGAACCCTTTTCAAAACTTGCACATCCTTCCTATAATGTGGTGACCAAAACTGCATGCAATACTCCAGGTGCGCCTTACCAGTGTCTTGTACTGCTGAAGCATGACCTCGTGGCTCCTAAACCCAATCCCCCTACCAATAAACGCAAATATGCCATAGGCCTTCTTAATAACCCTATCAACCTGGGTGGCAACTTTCAGGAGTTTATGCACCTGGACACCGAGATCTCTCCGTTTGTCTACACTGCCAAGAATTTTACCATTAACCCAGTACTCTGCATTCCTGTTACTTCTTCTGAAGTGAACTACCTCACACTTTTCCGCATTAAACTTCATTTGCCATTTTTCAACCCAGCTCTGCATCTTATCTATGTCCCTCTGTAACCCACAACATCCTTTGGCACTATTCACAACTCTGCCTACCTTTAGTGCCATCCGCAAATTTACTAGCCCATCCTTCTTTTCCTACATTCAGATCATTTATAAAAATGATAAGCAGCAGCAGCCCCAAACAATCCTTGCAGCACACCACTGGTAACTGAGCTCCAGGATGAACATTTCCCATCAACCACCACTCTGTCTTCTTGCAGCTAGCCAATCTCTGATCCAAACCGCTAAATCACCTTCAATCCCGAAACTCCGTATTCTGTGCGGACACCTTACTGATCCCACTGGCAACATTGCACTAGGCTGGCAGAGTCTGGGGATCTCCTCTGCCAATCCTGGTTGGGAAGATGGTTCTCTCTTCACCAACCTCTCAACAAGGATCTCCAGGTCTCTGTCTGCAAAGCTGACCTTTTCTTATCAGACGTGCTTGGAACAAGCAACATGAACTGTTCAGGGCAGCTCTGGACTGCCAGCACTTAACCGAGTGGACAATGGTCTTTTAAATACTGTGCCAATGCCAGGGATGCCAGGATATCCCGGCAGCAGTGGGCACTTCATCTGTGGTGAGTGGAAGAAAACACGATGGGTACCATAGGGGCATGTTGCATAGATAATGAAGTGAGTAAACCCAATCCCCCTACCAATAAACGCAAATATGCCATAGGCCTTCTTAATAACCCTATCAACCTGGGTGGCAACTTTCAGGAGTTTATGCACCTGGACACCGAGATCTCTCCGTTCGTCTACACTGCCAAGAATTTTACCATTAGCCCAGTACTCTGCATTTCTGTTACTTCTTCTGAAGTGAACTACCTCACACTTTTCCACATTAAACTTCATTTGCCATTTTTCAGCCCAGCTCTGCATCTTATCTATGTCCCTCTGTAACCCACAACATCCTTTGGCACTATTCACAACTCTGCCTACCTTTAGTGCCATCCACAAATTTACTAACTCATCCTTCTTTCCCTACATTCAGATCATTTATAAAAATGACAAGCAGCAGCAGCCCCAAACAGATCCTTGCAGCACACCGCTGGTAACTGAGTTCCAGGATGAATATTTCCCATCAACAACCACTCTGTCTTCTTTCAGCTAGCCAATCTCTGATCCAAACCGCTAAATCACCTTCAATCCCGATACTCCGTATTCTGTGCGGACACCTTACTGATCCCACTGGCAACATTGCACTAGGCTGGCAGAGTCTGGGGATCTCCTCTGCCAATCCTGGTTGGGAAGATGGTTCTCTCTTCACCAACCTCTCAACAAGGATCTCCAGGTCTCTGTCTGCAAAGCTGACCTTTTCTTATCAGACATGCTTGGAACAAGCAACATGAACTGTTCAGGGCAGCTCTGGACTGCCAGCACTTAACCGAGTGGACAATGGTCTTTTAAATACTGTGCCAGTGCCAGGAATGCCAGGATATCCCGGCAGCAGTGGGCACTTCATCTGTGGTGAGTGGAAGAAAACACGATGGGTACCATAGGGGCATGTTGCATAGGTAATGAAGTGAGTTTGGAGAAAAAACATGGGGAAAGCCACTTGGTCTGATGGAGAGAAACACTACATGAAACTCATCAAAATTGACAATCAGAGATTATCATTACACAGAATGCACCAGTTTGTTTCCAGTCAGTTCCCGAAGTTCTAAGCAGCTCATGGAATTCATCATTGTCATCGCAATAGGGCTTGAGAGATTCAATACAGTGATAAAGGACAGTCTGAAAGCTATGTGAACACATTCTTTTTGACCACAAAGAACAGGTGTGTGTGTGTCTCTAAATAAATGTAGTTTTGAGCATGCGTCCATGAATCATACTGACATGTGATTGTAGCTTCTTTTCAACTGGAAGTACTCCAGAGCTTAATGAACCAGTATTCATACCCTTGAGAAACTACCTTTTCTTAGTCATTCATGGGATGCAGGTATTGGTGGGCCAGAATTAATTCCTAATTCTTAATTGTTCATGAGAAGGGATGGTGAGCTGCCTTCTTGAACCAGTACAGTCCTTTGGTATACATACACCCACAATGCAGTTGGGGAGGAAGTTCTAGGACTTTGATCCAGTGACACCGAAGGAACAATGTTTTAGTTCCGATTCAAGAAGGTGTGCAGCTTGGTGGGAAACTAGCAGGCAGTGCTGTTCCCATTGCATAAGCTGTCCCGTTGATTGAAAGGTCATGATGGGGGATCCTGGGTGAGTTGCTGCAGTGTATTTTGTAGATAGTACACGTTCCTGTGACTAGATGTTGGTGGCGAGGTGTGTGAATGTTGATGGTGGTGGTTGGGGGTGACAATCAAGCTAGTTGCTTTACCATGAATGGTGTTGAGCCTCTTGAATATTATTGGAGCCACAACATTCCAGGCAAATGGAGACCACATCATCACACCCCTTATTTGTATATTGTAGATGGCAAACAGGCCAAGGGGAGACAGAAGGCGAGGCACTCGGCACAGATTTCCAAAGCTCTGATTAGCTTCTGTAGCCATCATACTTATGACATCCAGTTCAGTTTCCAGTCAATGGTACTCCCCAGGATATTGATAGGGGGGGTTCAGTAGTGGTAATGATGAATATCACTGGGATTACTCCTGTATTATTATTGTATTTAAATATTGTCAGAGATGGTCAATGTCTGACACTTGGATGGCACGAAGGTTACTCGATTGTAGTCAGTCCAAGCTGGATATTTTCCAGGTCTTGCTGCATAAAGACATGCACAGTTTCAGTGTCTGAGAATGGTCACAAATGGTGTTGAAAAATGTGCAATTATCACTGAACCTCCCCAGCTCTGTCCACAGGCTGAGTTCAATCATTCAAATTGTGCTGCTTGCTGCTCCTGTAATCACACTAATTCTCTCCCACATTTGCTCATTATTGAACATATCAGAAGTAAGTGGAGGAGGGAACCAGCCTCTGATTAGAAGAACATTTCCTTTCAACATCTTCCAGTTCACTCACTTGTACTTTGAACAAAGGCTCAAGGGCCACACAGGGCAGCTTTGCAGTTAGCCTTTTGGACAAGCCTGACCTGAACCATCAATATGGATTGTCTATTTATTTTCAGTCATTGGGGATTAACTAAATTAGAAAAAGATTTTTGGTCTGCACAGAGATCCATTAATCCCTTAGCAGCCAGTTCAAAGAAAAGAGACATTCCTGGTATACAACCCTAAACAATCAATTTGTTGGTATTTTGCATGTAATGATCATATTTGTCATGCAGAGTGCTTTCACTTTATTTTCCATAAAGAATGGAAAACATTAATGTAGCATAAGAGATCAGATTATCTGTGAACACAACGTGGGTTCTATTTTTTGACCTCAAGATCAAACTATTATTCAACATGTTGTCGGGTAATAATTGTAGACTTTGGATTGTAATGGATTTACAATCTGATTGTGGGAGTGCCCAGTGACAGAGTGTGAGCTGTTAATGCATAATTGTGAAATTTGTAATTGAGTCCAAATCTGTGGAACATTATAAGCGGAAGCAAGTATCCAGCTGTGTGGAGATTACCATATTGATAACTGCTTTCACCTTATACAGAAAATTATCACCACATTGAAGTTAATAGTAAGCACACTGAAAAATATAACAGAAACATAGCGGAAGTTGCAGAATGAAAATAGATAGCTTCTGAGGTGTAAGAAGTGAATTCATAAAAGAAAGCTGGCTGGTAATTATATCTAACTAAGTAAAGCCTTGCTGGCTTGTCTTTGTTTGATGAAGTTGTTTACAGCTGTGATTTGCTTTTTTTCACTAAAGGAAGTATTTCAGACAACTTTGATGGATAACTTTTATGTGCCATTGTATCAGCTTGTACTTCAACAAAATTGTGTAATCAGGCCGGTACCCTTTGTTCTTCTGTTTTCCTACTTATTTTGCTGCTGTATGCATTGAGGGCTAGTCAGACTTTACTGGAAAGAATGTCTTCTTTTAAAAGTTTCTTTTAGATACTGAAAAGAAACATAATGGTACAGTATATTTTATTTTTTTGAATGAAATTTAAGTAAGCATTAATATATTTATCTGCTTTCCAACTGTTTGAGATGGTTTGCTTCAATGAACAATTCAAAGTTAAGTTTGAAATATATGTAGGAACAATATGGCAGTTACCTACCTAATCAGGATAGTCATTTGTACTATCTCCATCATATACACTGCCGAAGTAAATATAAATTGTTTATCCCACAGGGCATTATATTTACAGTCAAAATCAAGTACATGGGAGAATACATTTGACTGGAAGTTGATGAATTTATCCTGCTGAATTAATTCATTGACTATGTAAGGCATTGGTGTTTTATGGATAATAACACGAATGTTATGTTTTTGAATGAAACCTTTCTCACAGGTGCACTAGCCCGCACCCCTTCCCCCTTAAGCAATACACCTAGTTCCTCTGCATTCAGTGACATCTCACTTTTGATGTTCTCAATCCCTATCCCAGGGCTCTTTACCATTACTCCTCACTGCTCACTGTCCTCCATTTTGTTTCTTGAATGTTCAAACGAATTCTTCCTAAATCTTCAACTTTCAACTCCATTAACTCTTTTTTCAGTTTTGATCCTATTTTGGTTTTTTTTTGGAGAAATATTATTTATTGTAAATTCCCAACCCGGTTTCTCATCTGAAAAATCCTGACTGCCTTCCCAAATAGAAAATAGCACGACTTTTTAAGTTTTGTTAAGCATCCTGTGTGGCGAATCATTATTGCAACCCTACTTATATATGTGAAATCTATTTCAATGAACATACCAATGAATGGTTAATTTCCTTCTTAGGTTATTTAGTCACAAAATTCATTAGTTAGAATTGCTGAAGACTGTAGGATAGCTGCTGCTAATAAATCTGACTGATTTAATTTAAATGTTAATGCACATCATTACAAACCATTGAATCCAACTTATGAGTCTGGTGTCTCATTACTGCATAAGTCTTGTTTCATGTCTAATTACTTAGGAACTATGGAAACATTTTAATTTAGAAAACTTTGTTACAATAGCTTTCAAGTTTCTTTTTGTGTCTGCCAGGCAGACTCATTTGGTACTCCCCTCTGAGTTAGATGATTATGGTTTGAGGTCCATTCCAGGACTTGAGCACAAAATCTAAGCTGGCAATTTAACACAATACTGAGGAAGTACTGCACTGTTGTAACTATCATCATTCATTTGAGACCGCACAGCCAAACCATGGGGAGCAATTTTTCCTGCTTTTGTAAATATAAGGTGAACATGTTAGGTGCTGACTAACATACTATTTCCACTAGTGAGATAATCCACAGGATGATTCTCCTATTCCCATTGGTGAGATAACCCATAGGATTATTCTCCAGTCAGCTCATTGAGGGCTCAGTGGAGAGTGAAGGTGTACATCTCAATAATCAGAAGCTGCTAATGTCTGGATCCGGAAGTTCCGTGGTCAAGGTCTACTCCTTGTGGTATGCAGTGGCATGCAGGTAAGCATTTTTCTTCTTCTTCTAGTGGGGTAGGGATCTTGAAGACAGGGGCATCAATGGGGTAACAGGCAAGGACAGGGAGTGGTTTTCAGAGGCCACTCCATTGCCCACATCCATGCCTCCAATTTCCCCAACACTGTGTCAATTGCAGATAAACTCCAACTCCCTAACTTGGAAGGCAGACTGTGTGTTTTGCCAATCAAACTAGCCTCCTTTTTCATCATCAGGGAGGCAGTGATTGAGGGAGGTGGCTGATTAAAGGCATTTTATGGCCATTCATTGAGCACTTAATTGCTGGCGAGTCAATACAGTCACTCATGGCCCAAGCACTTAGTTGCAGAAATGTTGAAAAGGGATGAATTTCTCTCTGGGCAAATTCACCCAATTATTTCCCTTCCTCACTGGCTCTCTCACAAGGAGAGGAAAATTCCACCAACAGGCCTGATGTTCCTTGAACATTTTTCTTTTCAGATATGGTCCTCTCCTCAATATCTTCTGGAAAAATGGTACATGCTTACGCACTTCCAAGTCCTCCAGCCACACATGCTCTGTAATTGGTATCTTGTGCTGCTATTGGCATTGGGAAACAGGGAGTGGAATGTTAGCTTCACAATAGCAAGATGAAAGGAGGGAGTTACAATTATAATTGAAGGCAGATCAAGCTTTCCCACGCAAATAGTGGAAGCCTATTTCTAACACATTAGTCTACCAGTTTCGCTCATAAAACACCACTAAGTCAGATTGTGGTACCCTAACAATTATATCCATAATGAATGAGAGACTTGCATTTTCAGATTCACGTTTGGTTAAATATGCTGTGCAGGAAGTAAGTTTGTTTTCCTGGTGGATTTGTACAGAGTAGTAGCTGCTTTTCTTTCATGAGAAATTTTGTTAGAACTTAAAAAAGGAGGCATTTATACATTGTGACTGGATGGTGGAAATACTAGGAGACAATACAAGGACATAACTGCTTGTGGGAAAGATGTTTGGTTGTTCCAGATGAAAGAACAAAAAACAAGTTGAGGATCGCTGTCTGGATCTCTTTTCTGGATCTCTGCAGTATGCTGCACAGAGGCAGCACGGTGGCTCAGTGGTTAGCACTACTGCCTCATAGCGCCAGGGATCTGGGTTCAATTTGCACCTCGGGCAACTGTCTATGTGGAGTTTGTCTGCGTGGGTTTCCTCCAGGTGCTCTGGTTTCCTCCCACAGTCCAAAGCTCTGCAGGTTAGATGAATTGACCATGCTAAACTGCCCAGAGTGTTCAACGATGTGTAGATTAGACGCATTAGTCAGGGGTAAATGTAGAGTAGTGGGGATGGGTTTGGGTGAGATACTCTTCAGAGGGTCGGTGTGGACTGATTGGGTCGAGGTGCCTGTTTCCACATTGTAGGAATTCTATAAATGAATAATCTCTGGATCATTGTTATCTGCTACAGCTACACTCATGCACAACAAAGGAATGAGGGACTGTCAGGTATGGAAATGGAGTAGTCTGTCTTCCTCAGCCAAGGAAATACCTAATGATCTTGAGCGAGTGGATGATCAAATTAAAGGTGCAGGTGTCAGGGTGATGGAGTGGTGTGCCAAACAGGCCTGTGACACTCTTACAGAAAATACATTCCTCTACAAGCGAGCTCCCTGTGAGATCTCTTGGTCTTTTCAATAAGTAAAATAATGAAGTATCAGCAGAATAAGAAGACCAACCTACACTCCTGTAACTCCTGGCACTTACAAGGTGGAGTGTGATTTGGAAGGAAATCGCATCAACCTCATTCTGCAAATTCTGGTAGTGCCTTGCTATGATTTTTATTGTGCTCATCTGCAGAATAGGGGATGCCATTTCCACAGACCCAATTTAGACATCAGTTTCTGATGAATAAGAAGGGGGTAAGCACCATATCTTGTTTTGTCAGTGAGTTCCAAACTCCCTAACTTCCAGTAAAACCTTCTTATCAAAAGACTTGGAGATTCCACTATTTCCAAAGCCTCACAATAAATAATGTCTCCACTAGCTCACATTGTCAAATAAAACAATTAGCCTGAAACTTGGAAACTTTGGAATAGTTCCCCTCATTGATATATTAATGACAGTTTATCAGAGGACTTAGTCAGATTGTATTAGTTGTTAGTTCTGTAGTCTATGGCTTTGTGCATGGGAAATCATGTCTCACAAACTTGATTAAGTTTTTTTGAAGAAATAACAAAGAGGATTGATGAGGGCAGAGTGGTAGATGTAATCTATATGGAATTCAGTAAGGCGTTCGACAAGATTCCCTATGGGAGACTGATTAGCAAGGTTAGATCTCATGGAATACATGGAGAACTAGCTATGTGGATACAGAACTGGCTCAAAGGTAGAAGACAGTGGGTGGTGGTGGAGGGTTGTTTTTCAGACTGGAGGCCTGTGACCAGTGGAGTGCCACAAGGATCGGTGCTGGGTCCACTACTTTTTGTCATTTATATAAATGATTTGGATGCGAGCATAAGAGGTACAGTT
>NC_057719.1:44705219-44722927 GCF_004010195.1 Chiloscyllium plagiosum
GAATGAGCTGCCAGAGGAAGTGGTGGAGGCTGGTACAATTGCAACATTTAAGAGGCATTTGGATGGGTATATGAATAGGAAGGGTTTGGAGGGATATGGGCCGGGTGCTGGCAGGTGGGACTAGATTGGGTTGGGATATCTAGTCGGCATGGATGGGTTGGACTGAAGGGTCTGTTTCCATGCTGTACATCTCTATGACTCTACCGACATGTAGTATAGACCTAGGCACTACCTGTTAGGAGATATTAGTGTCTTTATCCTGGTGTTAATTTAGTTAAGTGGGCTAAATTGAATGTAACTTTTTATCTTACTATTCTGGAATAAACTACTTCTTGTTATGCAAGTATATCTTCTATTAAAGGCTTATTGATGGTTAAACCTTCACCAACTCAGCCAGGAGGTCCTGATTCAAGTCCCACCTGCTCTGGAGCTGTGGCATAGCATGTCTGAACATGTTGATTCCAAGAACAATTGGTCGTATTAAACCTACCCAAAGAAGCTCCCAGCATGAGGGCTTTTGCCCGAAACATCGATTTTCCTGCTCCTTGGATGCTGCCTGACCTGGTGTGCTTTTCCAGCACTGCTCTAATTTAAACTCTGGTTTCCAGCATCTGCAGTCCTCACTTTTGCCTATGCAGGCATCTCAGTAAAGACATATCCCCCATGACTGATAGCCAACACAATAACCATTAACACTCATGAATGAAATGATCTAACCATGAAATGATCTAACCATGTGACTTATAATAGTGATGGCTGAATGACCTGCTACTGTTTCTGTGCATGCTCAAGATTGCATCAGGATTTGAACACACAATCTTTTGACTTTGAGGCAATCGGTGCAGATTAACCCTTTTTTACTTTGTTGTGTAGCTGTTGAAGGTTGAGCTCCCCACATATGTACACAAACAAGGATTTCTTCTGCTCTCTTAATGCATGTGCATCACTTTCCACAGTTATTATTTTTTAAAAAATTAATTACTCAACATACTTAACATTTTCGCCAATATTGACATTTGAAGAAAACATTCAGATTGAAATGCCAAGAGGTTGGCCCTGCTGGTCCATGAAACAAATACAGTTTGTTGTCCTCGACACTTTGTTTACATATAATGGTGCCTTGCAATTGATAATCCCTGGATTTTTCCCTTTGTTGACAGCTGCTGTCAGTGTCTTTGGGAAATTGGTGAGTTACCCATACTACCAGTAACCCAGTAGTACCCAGCAGTTCATAATATGTTTGTTCCCTGTAACATTTTGCTATAACATCACCAAAACATAAAGAAACCTATTATTTGCAACTCAAAACAATACAAATATTAGTAATATGAGTGAAATCATAAAATCATTTTTATAAAGAGACTGTAGATTCATTTATTGCATCATCTACCACAGAATGTTTGGACAGATGTTCAGAGATCACAATGAAACAGGTAAAACAGCCTTTTTAGTAAGTATAATTAAGGCTTAACAAATAATTAAGGTAGATCAGAGGCGTCTAATTTGGATCTTAGACTTGGTATTTATGATGGGTTTTTTCTTGTTTTTTCACCTGTGGTCTTATTAAAAGCTTGAGATTTTTATATGTTTAGAAAATATATAGATTTCTACCACACCACAAACATTTTTTTGACCTGGTTCAGTAGTAGTGTCAAAAATATTAGTTAATAAAAAATATGAAAAAGGAGGCACAATGAGTAAGCTTTCCAAATTAAATTTATGTTTGGATGGGATTGATAGGTTTGGAGAATTCAAAATCATCAGTGCCATTGTCTTGCAACATTAAGACATATATAAAATATTATTTCAGAGACAAATTTTGCTGCTGTCCACCACTCCATATCTCCAGCCCACTGTACCCTTACTCTATCAAATGCTACTATGATATCAAGGACGGTCACTATCAGTTCTTTTCTGTTCATGTTTGGAGCAAAGCAGTTACAAGGAGTTGGAAACCCTTGGCAGAACACAGTGATAAACATTGATAAATGGGCTGTTGCTGAGTAAGTGCCATTTGGTAGCACTGTCCATCTTCCATCATTTTGCTGATTACTGACAATGGACTGTTGGGCCACTAATTGACAAGATTGAATTTGCTTTTTGTGGATAGGACATATCTGGGTAATTATCTGCATTGTTCAGCAGATACTGGAGCAGCTTGGCCAGGGCATGGCGAATTCTGGAGAATAACTGCTTAGTCTACAGCTGGTGCCTTTTGCCTTTGCTGCAGCCAGTGCTTTGAACTATTCCTTGATATCACATTGAGTGAACTGAACTGTTTAAAGATCATCCACTTGGCATATAAGCTTGAAGATGGATATGAATGCATCAGCCTTGCACTGATGTACTGGGCACCCCTATCATTGAGAATGGGGATGGTTTTGGAACCTTCAGCTCAATGAGTTTCACTGTTCACTAACCTGCATGATTGGGTAAGGCAGGATTGCAAAACATTGACCTGCTTCTTTGGTTGCAGGATTGCTGAACTCTGTCAATAGCATGCTACTTCCACTGTCCAGCATGCATGTTTTGATTTGATTTGATTTATTGTAATCACATGTACCCAAGTACAGTGAAAAGCTTTGTTTTGTGAACAGTACAGACAGATTATAGCAAACAAGGATATAAAGATCATATGGAGCTCAGAAAGAGCTGGGAATACAAGGTTATAGCTCCACAGGAGGTGCACAAAGCAAGATCACCATTAGCAAGATTAGCACTATTTGAAGTTAGAGCAGTCCATTCATCAGTCTAATAATCGCAGGGAAGAAACTGCTCTTGAACTTGTTGGTGCATGTGTTCAAGCTTCTGTATCTTCTGCCTGATGGAAGAGGTTGGTAGAGAGCATTACCAGGGTGGGAGGGCTTTTTGATTTTGGCAGCCTTTCTGCAGCAACGTGAAGTGTAAATGGAGTCCATGGACTGGGCGGTGCACACCACTTTCTGTAGTTTCTTATAATTCTGGGCAGAACGGTTTCCATATGGTATTGTAGTTTCACCAGGCATGTCTGATGCTGCTCCTGGCATGCTAGTACTTTGTAATGAGCCAGACTTTATAAAAGATTTTAAAGTAAGGGAACACTTAGGAGGCAGTGATCATAATATGGTAGTGTCCAGTCCGCAGTTTGAAAGAGAGAAGGCAAAAATTAGATGTAATGGTGTCAAAGCTAAGGTAATTACAGGGGCATGAGAGAGGAACTGATGAAAATCGACTGGAAGCGGAGCCTAGTGGGGAAGACAGTAAAGCAACAATGGCAGGAGTTTCTGGGTATGATTGAAGACACAGTACAGAGGTTCATTCCAAAGAAAAGAAAGATTATCCAGGGCAGGGGGGATTAAATAGCCATGCCTGACAAAGGAAATCAGGAAATATATCAAAGGAAAAGAGACAGCCTTTAAATTGGCCAAGAGCACTGGGAAATCAGAAGATTGGGAAGACTACAAAAACAAACAGAGGATAACAAAGAGAGAAATAAGGAAGGAGAGGATCAAATATGAAGGTAAGCTAGCCAGTAATATTAGAAATGATAGTAAAAGTTTCTTTCAATACATAAGAAACAAATGAGAGGCAAAAGTAGAAATTTGGCCGCTCCAAATTGATGCAGGAAGGCTAGTGATAGGTGATAAGGAAATAGCTGAAGAACTTAATAAGTACTTTGTGTCAATCTTCACAGTAGAAGACATGAGTAATATCCCAACAATCAAGGAGAGTCAGGGGCAGAATTGAGTATGGTAGCCATTACAAAAGAGAACGCGCTAGAAAAGCTAAAAATTATAAAAATTGATAAATCTCCTTGCCCCGATGGGCTCAATCCTTGAGTTCTGAGGGAGGTGGCTGAGGAAATAGCAGAGGCATTGGTTGTGATTTTGAGTCAGGGAAAGTCCCAGATGATTGGAAAATCGCTGTTGTAACCCCCTTGTTCAAGAAAGGATCAAGACAAAAGATGGAAAATTATAGGCCAATTTGCCTAACCTCGGTTGTAGGTAAAATTCTAGAATCCATCATTAAGGATGAGATTTCTAAATTCTTGGAAGTGCAGGGTCAGATTAGTCCCAGTCAGCATGGATTTAGTAAGGGGAAGTTGTGCTTGACAAACCTGTTAGAATTCTTTGAAGAGGTAACAAGGAGGTTAGACCAGGGAAACCCAGTGGATGTTAGGTACCCTGACTTCCAAAAGGCCTTTTATAAGGAGCCTCACGGGAGGCTGCTGAGTAAGGTCAGGGATCATGGTGTTCAAAGTGAGCTACTGGCATGGATTGAGGATTGGCTGTCTGACAGAAGGCAGAGAGTTGGGATAAAAATTTCTTTTTTGGAATGGCAGCTGGTGACAAGTGGTGTCCCGCAGGGTTCAGTGTTGGGGCCACAGCTGTTCACTTTAGAACAAGAAGAACCAAGAACAAAGAACATTTACAGCCCAGGAACAGGCCCTCCGGTCCTCCAAGCCTGAGCCGATCCAAATGTACTGTCTAAACCTGTCGGTCAATTCCTAAGCATCTGTATCTCTCTGCTCCCCACCTACTCATGCATCTGTCCAGACGCATCTTAAGTGAATCTACCGTGCCTACCTCTACCACCTCTGCTGGCATTGCTTTCCGAATGCCCACCACCCTCTGTGTGAAGTACTTGCTGCGTGTATCCCCCTTAAACTTTCCACCGGCCGAAGGGCCTGTTTCCACACTGTAAGTAATCTAATCTAATCTTAAGTGAATCTACCGTGCCAGCCTCTACCACCTCTGCTGGCAATGCTTTCCGAATGCCCACCAACCTCTGTGTGAAGTACTTGCTGCGTGTATCCCCCTTAAACTTTCCACCTGTCACCTTGAAAGCATAACCTCTGGTTATTGAATCCTTCACCCTGGAAAAAAGCTTGTCTCTATCCACCCTGTCTATGCCCTTCATGATTTTGTAAACCTTAATCAGGTCCCCCCTCAATCTCCTTTTTTTCTAGTGAAAATAAACCTAACCTACTCAACCTCTCTTCATAGCTATCACCTTCCATACCAGGCAACATCCTCACAAACCTTCTCTGCACCCTCTCCAAAGCGTGCACATCTTTTGGTAATGTGGCGACCAGAACTGTACACAGTATTCCAAATGCGGCCGAACCAACGTCCTGTACAATTTTAACATGACTTGCCAGCTTTTGTACTCAACACCCCACCCAATGAAGGCAAGCATACTATATGCCTTCTTGACCATTCTATCCACCTGTGCAGCAACCTTCAGGGTACAATGGACCTGCACTCCCAGATCTCTCTGCCCATCAACTTTTCCTAAGGCTCTTCCATTCATTGTATAATTCACTCTTGAATTAGACTTGCCTAAATGCATCACCTCACATTTGTCTGGATTGAAAGCCATCTGCCACTTTTCCGCCCAACTCTCCAGTCTATCTATATCCTCCTATATTCTTTAACAGTCCCTTATGTTTCTGCTACTTCACCCATCTTCATGTCATCTGCAAACTTGCTGATCATATCAACAGTACCCTCTTCCAGATCATTTATGTATATTACAAACAATAGTGGCCCAACACTGACCCCTGTGGAACACCACTGGTCACCTTTCTCCATTTCGAGAAACTCCCTTCAACTACTACTCTCTGTTTCCTGTTGCTCAACCAGTTCTTTATCCACCTAGCTAGAACACCCTGCACACCATGTGACTTCACTTTCTCCATTAGTCTACCATGGGGAACCTTATCAAACACCTTTCTAAAGTCCATGTATGTGACATCAACAGCCTTTCCTTCATCTATCAACTTGGTCACTTCCTTGAAGAACTCTATTAAGTTGGTAAGGCACGATCTCCCCCGCACAAAACCATATTGCCTATCACCGATAAGTCCATTCTTTTCTAAATATAAATAGATCCTATTCCTCAGTACCCTCTCCAGCAACTTTCCCACTACCAACGTCAGGCTCGCTGGTCTGTAGTTACCTGGAATATCCCCACTACCTTTCTTATACAGGAGGACAACATGAGCAACCTTCCAGTCCTCCGGCAGCTCACCTATATTTAAGGATGCCACAAAGATATCTGTCAGGGCCCAGCTATTTCCTCTCTCGCCTCCCTTAGCAACCTGGGTTAGATCCCAACCAGTCCTGGGGATTTGTCCACCTTAATAACCTCTAGCCTACCCAACACATCTTCCCTACTTATGCCAATGTGATCCAGACTAATCATAATTCTATCTCTAATCTCAAGATTCATGTTCCTCTCCTCAGTGAACACTGATGCAAAGTAATCATTCAGAATCTCACCCATTCTCTCAGGTTCAACACACAGCCTTCCTTCATTATCCTTTAGTGGACCAATCCTTTCTCTAGTTACCCACTTGCTTCTTATATAAGAATAAAATGCTTTGGGATTCTCCTTAATTCTACTTGCTGAAGCTATTTCATGACCCCTTTTAGCCCGCTTGATTCCTCGTTTAAGATTTGTCCTACTCTTCTGATATTCCTTCAGGGCCTGTTCTTTCTTCACTGCCTAGACCTTATGTACGCTTCCCTTATCCTCTTGGCTAGTCATACAATTTCTCCTGTCATCCACGGTTCACGAATGAACTATCCTGCACTACCGTTAACCTATCTTTGAAAGCCTCCCACATCTCAAATGTGGATTTTCCTTCAAATAGCTGTGTCCAATCCATATTTCAGAGCTCCTGCCTAATTTTGATATAATTGGCCTTGGCCCAGTTTAGTACTCTTCCCTTAGGACCACTCTCATTTTTATCCACTAGTATTCTAAAACTTACAGAATTGTGGTCATTGTTCCCAAAGAAATCCCCCACCGCAACGTCTACCACCTGTTCTGGCTTGTTCCCCAGTACCAGGTCCAATATGGCTCCTTCCCTCAATGGACTATTGACATACTGCTCTAGAAAACTCTCCTGGACGCTTCTTACAAGTTCTACCCCATCCAGACCTCTGACGCTAAGTGTATCCCAGTCAATGTTGGGAAAATTAAAATCTCCCATTACCATTACCCTAATGCCTCTACATCTTTCCATAATATGTTTACCTATTTGTTCTTCTACCTCACGCTCACTGTTGGGAGGTTTGTAATACAGCCCCAACAATGTAACTGCACCCTTCTTATTTCTCAGCTCCACCCATAATGCCTCACTACCCTTGACCTCCAGAGTGTCCTCCTTTAGCACAGCCATGATATCATCCCTGACCAGCAATGCAACTCCACCCCCCCCCTTCCCCCTTTTACTTCCCTCCCTGTCCTGTCTGAAGGCGTCTATATCCTGGAACATTTAGTTGCCAATTATCATGCCCTTCCTTCAACCAAGTCTCTGTGATTGCAATAATTTCATACTCCAAGGCACCAATCCAAGCCCTAAGTTCATCTACCTTACACAGTATACTCTTTGCATTAAAGTAGATGCATTTCAGGCTACCAGTTCTTTTGCGCTTATCCGCTCTCTGCCTACTCTTTCCTTTATTAATGCTATCTTCAAGATTCTTACAGTCTCCAGTCTCCACTTCGCTGCCGACTTGTTTTCTCTTCTGGTTCCCAGTCCCCTGGCACATTAGTTTAAAACCTCCCCAACAGCAGTAGCAAAAATTCCCCCAAGGACATTGGTTCCGGTCTGGTTCAGAATTAGACCATCCATTTTGTAATAGTCCCACCTTCCCCAGAACCAGTCCCAATGTCCAACAAATCTGAACCCCTCCCTCCGACACCATCTGTCAAGCCATGTGTTTATCCTGCCTATTTTTTCATTTATACGCTGGCTAGCATGTGGCACTGGTAATAATCCCAAGATCACTACCTTTGAGGTCCTCCTCTTTAACTTCTCTCCTAGCTCCCTGAATTCTTCTTTCAGGACCTCACCTCGTTTTCTACTTATATCGTTGGTGCCCATATGCAGCAAGACAACTGGCTGTTCACCCTCCCCTTTTAGAACGCGCTGCAGCCGATCGGTGACATCCCTGACCCGAGCATCTGGGAGACAACATACCATCCGGGAGTCCCGTTGTTGGCCACAGAACCACCTATTTACTCCCCTCACAATAGAGTCCCCTAGGACTATGGCCCTACAAGTCTTTTTCCCGCCCTTCTGAACAGTAGTGCCCGCCACAGTGCCATGAACTTGACAACCAAAATGGTATACCTGTTTTGAAGGGAGATGACTACAGGGGACACCTGCACTGCCTTCCTACTCTTTTTCTGTCTTTTGGTTACCCATTCACTGTCTCCGTCAGCAATTCTAACCTGCAGTGTGACCAGTTCACTAAACGTGCTATCCACGACCTCCTCAGCATCGCGGATACTCGACAGTGAGTCCAACCATAGCTCCAGAGACGTCATGCAGTCAAACAAGAGCTGCAGCTGGACACACTTCTTGCAAGTGTAAGTGTAAGTGTAAGTGTAAGTGTAAGTGTAAGTGCAAGTGTAACAACTTTTCTTTCCAATCCTCCCACTTTCTCCAAACAAAAGGAGTAGCCATGGGCACCCGCATGGGCCCCAGCTATGCCTGCCTCTTCGTAGGGTATGTGGAACAATCCATCTTCCGCAACTACACTGGCCCCACCCCCCATCTTTTTCTTCGCTACATTGATGACTGTATCGGCGCTACCTCGTGCTCCCACGAGGAGGTTGAACAGTTCATCCACTACACCAACACCTTCCACCCCGACCTCAAATTCACCTGGACAGCCTCGGACCCCCCCCTCCCCTTCCTAGACCTTTCTGTTACTATCTCAGGCGACCGAATCAACACGGACATCTACTACAAACCAACCGACTCCCACAGCTACCTGGACTACACCTCCTCCCATCCTGCCCCCTGTAAAAACGCCATCCCATTCTCCCAATTCCTCCGTCTCCGCCGCATCTGCTAATAGAAACTTACAAGATAATGCATGGCTTAGAAAGGGTGGACACTGGGAAGTTGTTTCCATTAGGCGAGGAGACTAGGACCCGTGGGCACAGCCTTAGAATTAAAGGGGGTCAATTTAGACCAGACATGAGGAGACATGTCTTCAGCCAGAGAGTGATGGGCCTGTGAAATTCATTGCCATGGAGTGCAGAGGAGGCTGGGACATTAAATGTCTTCAGGGCAGAGATTGATAAATTCTTGATCTCGCAAGGAATTAAGGGATATGGGGAGAGTGCGGGTAAGTGGAGTTGAAATGCCCATCAGCCATGATTAAATGGCAGAGTGGACTCAATGGGCCCAATGGTCTTATTTCCAATTCTATGTCTTATGGCCTTATGTTCTTCTGCACTCATTATGCCAGAGTTATTCTGCTCACTTGACCATAATGGTAGAGTAGAGGATAGGCTGGACCATGAAGTTACAGATTTGGTTGAAAACAACTCTGCTTATACTAGTGATTCGCAGCACCTCATGATGCCCACCTTCGAACTGCTGTTTTAGTTTGAGTATTCAGTGCTTCAGAAATTTCAGAGTCGGGAGGGTTTCGCATCAGTTCTGTAAATTGCTTTTCTTCCAGCAGATCCTTTGCAGCAATGTCCATTTCTCCTGTTCCTTGAAACTAGCTTTTCCCCATTCCGTGGTGTAAAGAATAAACAATTTACTTTAACCTCCCAGTAACATCAGAAAAGTGTAACTGACTCTGATTTGCAGTTCGCAGCGGTTTTAGAGGATTGGTGTTGCTCGGCATTTCTGTGCATTTTACACAAATGACTGAAAAAACAAACAGTGCGGAACAGAAGTAAATTCTCCCGGATATTGTCAATACCACAGCTGACCCTGAATAGGTTAATCTTGAATATATTTCTAGATTACATACACAAGACACACACTTTACACATTATATTTCGGATTGACAAACATTTGCCAACCAGAATGCAATGAGTAAATTACTGAAAGATTAAAAAAAAGGTTTATGCAAATAATTTCAAATACCCTGTGATTTCAATTAATTTCAATTGATTTGTTGCTCTGTCCCAATCTGATGTATTCTGGAGGGCAGGCACCCTAATTAGGATTGGTCATTGTATGACTCCAAAATCTTTTGATTGTTTTTCCAGCAGCATCAGGCAACTATGCTAATTGGGTGCTTTACATATGATTAACTCTCTCTCTGAATGGCAATTCAAGGTTCATGTTCTCTTTCCCATTCCACAGATTTCATGTGTTTTCTATCAGAACCTTACAGGTTCTGAACAAATAGCTTACAAATGGCCTTTTAATTTCTTTAAATTATTTTCTTGTACATATTGTAGATTGTAAACAAGTCTGAAATGATTTGAAGGAGTGAAAGAAAGGTTTCTCACTTGTACAGTCATGTGACTCCTTTGGTCCTATTTACACTTGGACAAAATATTCATATATGAACTTGTTTGGACAACAGCCTCTAGCTCACTTTTCCTGTTTAGAGAATACTAGTTGCAACATGATTCTATTTAATGTTTTTTTTGTAGTGTTAGATAAGTAAACTAGCCAGTAAAATAACACCCATTCCACAAAACCATGGTCTAGATATGCATAGAGATGTACAGCATGGAAACAGACCCCTTGGTCCAACATGTCCAGATATCCTAACCTAATCTAGTCCCATTTTCCAGCACTTGGCCCATATCCCTCTAAACTCTTCCTATTCATATACCCATCCAGATGCCTTTTAAATGCTGCAATTGTACCAGCCTCCACCACTTCCCTCAGCAGCTATTTCCATACATGTACCACCCTCTGAGTGAAAAGGTTGCCCCTTAGGTCTCTTTTATATCTTTCCCCTCTCACCATAAATCTATGCCCTCTAGTTCTGGACTCCCCCACGCCAGGTAAGAGACTTCATCGATTTATCTTATCCATGCTCCTCATGATTTTATAAACCTCTATGAGGTCACCCTTCAGTCTCAGACCCTTCAGGGAAACCAGTCACAGCCTATTCGACCTCTTCCTATAGCGCAAATCCTCCAACACTGGCAACATCCTTGTAAATCTTTTCTGAACTCTTTCAGGTTTCACAACATCTTTCCGATAGGAAGGAGACCAGAATTGCACACAGTATTCCAGAGTCCTTCTGTAAGTATGTCTATCCCAAAGCACTGTTAATAGGAAAATGGGTTAAGTTCACCAACATAATCTGGCTCAAAAAGGGCAACAAATATATTCTTCTTTGTCCCCTTGCCTTACCATTTTTGTCACCTGTGACCTGGCGAACTCTCTTAACTTTGAGTCAGATAGTTCTGGGATCAGGTCCCACTCCAGGACATGAGCACAGACATCTCGCTGACATATCAGTACAGGAGTGAGAGAGTGCTGCACTGTTGCCATCTCAGACCAATGTTACACTAATGCCCTGCCAGCCCTCTCAGGTGAAAGTAAAGGAATCCAGAACATTAGCAAAGAAGAGCAGGGGAGTTATCACTAATGTCTAAGCCTGTACTTCTCATTCAGTCAACATCACCAAAAAAAAGGATTATCTGACCATTATTACAAAGTTACTTGTGGGAGCTTGTAGAGTGCAAACTGGCTGATGCATTTCATCACATGGTAATGGGGACTACACTTCAAATGGACTCATTAGGTATTGAGGTGCTAACTGGTGGTAAAAGATGCTATATAAGTGCAAATCGTTCTTTCTTTTTCAGTCACTAATTTCACACAGCCTGTCTTTGTCTTGGTCACTCTCTGCAAATAAAGGCAAAAGAGTGGAGCTATGTACTTTCCTTTCTTCCTGAGTCTGTACCACTGATGGAGAGAAAGACTTATGCTAAGGGAGGCAGTGCAGTGCTGCTTCCCAAACTGTGGATTGTAACCTCAATTGGGGTCAGAGGAACTGTGCTTGGAGTGGTTAGCTACCCCTCCTTTGATACAGTGCCCAATAACCTAGCCCAGGTAGGGTCTGGCCCTACTGTTGCCTTGTTTAATTTTTGGTGTTAGAATGTTTTTCTTCTGACATTTAGAAATGTCAGGAGCCACATTGGCTAAGGCTTCAGCTATCAGAGTTGCCACAGCTTCCTGCTGGTTACCATCAGTTGGCTGACCCATATGACTAGGGGAGGAGCTGAATTTATTGTATGTGAGTGTGTTGCGAGGACTGGGGCTGATTACAGTTTTGTCTGTGTGGGAGAATAGGGAGGTAGAGGGACTCCAGTGAATCTTCAAGCATTGTGGAATATGAACAGCTTGGCTGAAAGCTCATTTGTCAGTTGAGCTTTATGTGAAGTAGCACTTCACTTTCCCTGGATTAGGAGGATCGTGGATCCACATAAATTAGTTAACTTGTGAAATAATTCCATTTAATTTTAAAACTGTGCAGCAGAATCCACAGTGAAGCTGCAACCTCTGGGACTATAAATATTATGTTATACCATGATATTCTCAGCAGAAAATTAAATATTTATTGGATCATCTCACATTCGAATCATCGATGTTTAGACAGCCTTTAGGAAATCTTGGTGTTATGTTGTTAGAGATCAATAAGTATCAATTGTATCCATTGCTTCACTGTCAAGGTCATGAGCTGGAGAGGCTCAGATCAAGGAATGAACTGGTGAATATATGAAGTGATCGCATTTTAACAAAGTAATTTAAAAAACAAAGTTTAATATTTGTATATTGATCTAATAATCCATGAATTTTAATAATTGTGTGCTGAATATTGTTATGATGTTTTATTACTTTATTGGTGTCTGGGGACACATTAATTTAGAAGTGTTAAAATGGAGTCACGATAGAAAGTTGTTTACGAAGCACGTCAGTAAGGGACTGTTATTGGGGGAATTCGATCCTCACAAAAGAATAAAAAGGACGACAATTTGGCCATCGTTTTGTCTCACATTAACTTCAAACTTTTGCCAATAGTAGCCTTCAGAGTGAAACTATTCAGTCAAACTAATGCATTACTTAACTGTGTAGCACATATTTAAAGTGGTTGCCCAATTCCACTGCTATAGCAAGTATACCAAATTTTCCCTCTACAGATTCTCTACATAATGTAGAGATACTGTATTGGCCTGCCCAGCAATTAAAGTGACAATGTCCAGTAAAAAGGGTCAGTTATTTGATGAGGCCTGGCCATTGGCTGAATTCCAATGCTAATGTTGCTCTGGCACCAAATCCAGGCCTATGTGTATGTGTGTGAATGTCTAGATCTGTAGCATATTAAAAATCAGGAGTGAGTTTTCTTCACTATTTTGTAATTCAAGGTTTAGCTGATGGGTTGGGCTAAGATGAAGTAATCAAATATTTTGAGACTTTAGTGTCTTTGCCATTACATGTTGCTGAACAAGAACTATAATCAACTGAACACGTTAGAACTAGAATTTTCAAACAGTTACTTAAAAGCCTGTTCATCGCCAGTACATAGAAGACTTTTGTGCAATTTAAATGTGAGTAATTAAGTACAGAAACAGAAATGATGAAGGTTTATACTTTTACACCAATTATAATGCATTCATACTAGCTGCAAACCAACAGCTGCCCCGGCCGCCTGTAAAATGATTTAAATAACATAGCAAACAAGTTACTCTATAACTTGCGTACTTCAAAGCTACAGAGCTATTTCTGCAAAAGAACGTCTCTGCTTTTAATGTGAACAAAGACTTATTAGATCAAGCAATGCTTTATTGACATCAATTACAAAAGTAGAGCCACCACCTTCTTAGAAACCTGCAGGAATTCCCCAGATTTGTAAGTCAACACGGTCAACTGCAAGCATGTGCGAGAATATTTTCTTGAAGAGGTGCAGATTTATTCTGTAAATAACCACCTACCTATGTTTGCAATACATTTTTATTTGGTATGTGTGAAAGGCACATGGTTGAGTAGAAGAGGTGGAGCATCAGAAATTGCACAACCCCAGCACTGACATCAGATTGACATGTCCAATGAGCATTACACAGAATCAAGAATAATCAAAGATGTTGAAATCAGATACGTGGCTAATAAGTAGTCATGTGAGAAAAATGGCTGTTTATAAATGTCTTCATGTTTCAGAGGCTGTACTGCATTAGTGAGGCTAATTTGCAAAGTTTAGACAATTTAATCCCAAATAAGATTCAGAGATGCCGGTGTTGGACTGGGGTGTACAAAGTTAAAAATCACACAACACCAGGTTATAGTCCAACAGGTTTAATTGGAAGCACACTAGCTTTCGGAGCACCGCTCCTTCATCAGATGATTGTCACTTGATGAAGGAGCGTCGCTCCGAAAGCTAGTGTGCTTCCAATTAAACCTGTTGGACTATAACCTGGTGTTGTGTGATTTTTAACTTTGTACACCCCAAATAAATTAGGAATAATTTTAACTCAGGCAAACTGTACACTTGATGTGTCATTTAAAAGATAACTATTTTCTACATTAAAGTTCTCAGCACCAGCATTCAGGACCTATGTTCTGTTCACCCTCTGACTATGTTTCCTCATGAAATCAATCCATTATATACAATGATTATACACACTTTACTCTTGAATAACCAAATATTCAATTTAATGTTTAAAAGAGGGAGAAAGTTCTGGAAATCCAAAACAATACCAGAAAATGGTGGCAAACTACAGGTCAATCCTGCCTAGAAAAGATTAACACTTTGGATGGAAATTCATAATAATTTAAAAACATAGTTTTATTTGTAACGCTAATGAGTTAGAGAAATTTAAGTAAGCGACATAACAAAGAATCAAACAAACTGTTCTTTAAAAAATGGAATAAAGTAGCTCTGGGGAACATGGAAATATGAACAAGCTCTCTAACACATTCTGCAAATGGAAAACTAATTACTTAAGAACATAAGAAGATAAGAACAGAAGTAGGCCATTTGGCCCACTGAGTCTGCTCCTCTATTCAATGCAATCATGGCTGCTCCGATGTTCCTCAACTCCACTTTCCTGCCTTATCTCCCTAGCCCTTGATTCCCTTACAGATTAAAAATCTGTCTGTCTCAAGTTTGTATATTATTAATGACCCAGCCTTCACAGCTCTCTGCAGCAGAGAATTATAGTGATTCACCACTCTCTGAGAGAAGAACTTAGAACATTACAGCGCAGTACAGGCCCTTTGGCCCTCGATGTTGTGCCGACCTGTGGAACCAATCTGAAGCCTATCTATCCTAAACTATTCCATTCTCATCTATATGTTTATCCATGCCTTTACTAATCTCTGAGTAATGAAACTACCTCTGACATCTGTCCTATATCTATCACCCCTCAATTTAAAGCTATGTTCTCTCATGCTAGCTATCACCATCCGAGGAAAAAGGCTCCCACTGTCCACTCTATCTAAACATCTGATTATTTTATATGCCTGAATTAAGTCACCTCTCAACTTTCTTCGCTATAAGACCTTTCCTCAATACCAGGCAACATCCGAGTAAATATCCTTTGAACTCTTTCCAAATCTTCCACATCCTTCCTATAATGTGGTGACCAGAACTGCATGCAATACCCCAAGTGCGGCCGCACAAGAGTTTTCACAGCTGCAGCATGACCTCGTAATTCCGAAACTCAATCCCTCTACCAATAAAAGCTAACAAACAGTATGCCTTCTTGACAATCTTATCAACCTGGGTCGCAACTTTAAGGGATCTATCTACGTAGACACCAAGATCTCTCTGCCCATCTCCACTACCAAGAATCTTACCATTAGCCTAGAACTCTTTATTCCTGTTGCTCCTTCCAAAGTCAACCACCTCACACTTCTCTCTATTAAACTCCATTTGTCACCTCTCAGCCAATCTCTGCAACTTATCTATGTTCCTCTGAAATCTGCAACATCCTTCAGCACTATCCACAACTCCACTGACCTTAAAGATTTACTAACCCATCTTCCTACGCCTTCATCTGGGTCATTTAGATTAGATTAGATTACTTACAGTGTGGAAACAGGCCCTTCGGCCCAACAAGTCCACACCGCCCCGCCGAAGCGCAATCCGCCCATACCCCTACCCCTTACCTAACACTATGGGCAATTTAGCATGGCCAATTCACCTGACCTGCACATCTTTGGACTGTGGGAGGAAACCGGAGCACCCGGAGGAAACCTACGCAGACACGGGGAGAACGTGCAAACTCCACACAGTCAGTCGCCTGAGGCGAGAATTGAACGCGGGTCTCTGGCGCTGTGAGGCAGCAGTCCTAACCATTGCGCCACCGTGCCACCCAAAAATGACAAACAGTAGTGGCCCCAAAACAGATACTTGTGGTACACCACTACTAACTGAACTCCAGGATGAACTTTTCCCATCAATCACCACAGTCTGTATTTTTTTCAGCTAGCCAATTCCTGATCCAAATGCTAAATCACCCTCAATCCCATACCTCTGTACTTTGTACAATAGCCTACTGTGTGGAACCTTATCAAACGCCTTACTAAAATTCATATATACCACATCAACCGCTTTACTCTCATTCACCTGTTTGGTCACCATCTCAAAGAATTCAATAAGGTTTGTGAGACACGACCTACCCTTCACGAAACCGTGTTGACTATCTCTAATCAACTTATTCCTCTCTAGATGATTGTAAATCCTATCTCTTATAACTTTTTCCAACACTTTAACCCCAACTGAAGTAAGGCTCACTGGTCTATAATTACTCCTCTTCTTGAACAAGGGGACAACATTTGCCATCCTCCAATCTTATGGCACTATTCCTGTAGACAATGACAACGTAAAGATCAAAGCCAAAGTCTCTACAATCTCCTGCCTGGCTTCCCAGAGAATCCTAGGATAAATCCCATCCACCCCAGCGGACTTATTTATTTTCACACTTTCCAGAATTGCTAACACCTCCTCCTCCTTCTGAACCTCAATCCCGTCTAGTCTAGTAGCATGTATCTCAGTATTCTCAACAACATTGTCTTTTTCCACTGTGAATACTGAGGAAAAATATCCATTTAGTGTTTCCCCTCTCTCCTCGGCCTCCACGTACAACTTTCCACTACTGTCCTTGATTGGCCCTAATCTTTCGCTAGTCATTCTTTTATTCCTGGTATACCTATAGAAATCTTTAGTGTTTCCTTGATCCTATCTTTGAGGAGAAAGTGAGGTCTGCAGATGCTGGAGATCAGAGCTGAAAATGTGTTGCTGGAAAAGCGCAGCAGGTCAGGCAGCATCCAGGAACAGGAGAATCGACGTTTCGGGCATAAGCCCTTCTTCACGAATGAGGAAAGTTTGTCCAGCAGGCTAAGATAAAAGGTAGGGAGGAGGGACTTGGGGGAGGGGCGTCGGAAATGTGATAGATGGAAAGAGGTCAAGGTGAGGGTGATAGGTCAGACTGGGGTGGGGGCGGAGAGGTCGGGAAGAAGATTGCAGGTTAGGAAGGCGGTGCCGAATTCGATGGATTAGACTGAGACAAGGTGGATAAACCACAAGGGATGAACTCGGATTTCACCAGTTTCCTCACTTCCCCTCCCCCCAGCCTGTCTCAGTCAAATCCATCAAATTCAGCACCGCCTCCCTAACCTGCAATCTTCTTCCCGACCTCCCCGCCCCCACCCCAGTCTGACCTATCACCCTCACCTTGACCTCTTTCCACCTATCACATTTCCGACGCCCCTCCCCCAAGTCCCACCTCCCTACCTTTTATCTTAGCCTGCTAGACAAACTTTCCTCATTCCTGAAGAACAAAAGAAGCCAAATTATATAAATATCGAGCGTTTGTCGAATTCGGTGTGTGTTTTGTCCCTTCCTTGTGACTTGCAAGTGTACAAATAAATGACACTACTGCTTCAGATTTTTGTCTCGGACTGAAATTATTGAAGTGAGTGAGCTTTGTTTCTCACA
>NC_057719.1:44727102-44751165 GCF_004010195.1 Chiloscyllium plagiosum
CCCTCCCACGCTGTGTGTGTGTGTCCCTCCCTCGCTGTGTGTGTGTGTGTCGCCCCCACCCCAGTCTGACCTATCACCCTCACCTTGACCTCTTTCCACCTATCACATTTCCGACGCCCCTCCCCCAAGTCCCTCCTCCCTACCTTTTATCTTAGCCTGCTGGACAAACTTTCCTCATTCGTGAAGAAGGGCTTATGCCCGAAACGTCGATTCTCCTGTTCCCTGGATTCTGCCTGACCTGCTGCGCTTTTCCAGCAACACATTTTCAGCCTTGATCCTATCTGCCAACAACTTCTCATGTCCCCTCCTGGCTGTTCTTAGCTCGCTCCTTCGGTCTTTCCTGGCCAACTTGTAACTCTCAAGCACCCTAACTGAGTCTTCATGTCTCATGCTAACATAGGTCTTCTTCTTCCTCTTAACAACTTCTTTAGTAAACCACTGCTCCCTCGCTCGACTATTTCCTCACTGCCTGACAGGTACATAATGATCATAGACACAGCTGTTCCTTGAATAAGCTCCACATTTCAATTGTGCCCATCGCCTGCACTTTCCTTCCCCATCTTAAGCATCCTAAATCTTGCCTAATCACAACATAATCGCCTTTCCCCCAACAATAACTCTTGCCCTGCATTATATACTTATCCCTTTCCATCGCTAAAGTAAACATAACCGTATTGTGGTTACTATCACCAAAGTGCTCACCTACCTCCAAATCTAACACCTGGCCAGGTTCATTACCCAGTATCAAATCCAGTGTGTGGCCTCACTCCTTGTTGGCTTGTCTAAATACTGTGTCAAGAATCCATCCTGCACACATTGGACAAACACTGACTCATCTAAAGGACTCGAACTCTCATATTTCCAGTCAATATTTGGAAAGTTAAAGCCCCCATAACAATTACCCTGTTACTCTCGCTCCTATCCAGAATTATTTTTGCAATCCTTTCCTCTACATCTCTGGTACTATTTGGAGGGCTATAGAAAACTCCCAAAAGGGTGACCTCTCCTTTCCTGTTTCTAACCTCAGCCATATTAACTCTGTAGACGAGTCCTCAAACATCCTTTCTGCCACAATAATACTGTCCTTCACTAACAATGCCCGGAGGAAATTCCTCCTCAACTCTGACTTAAATGAGTGAGTGCATAATCTGAGGTGATGATCTTTGGTTCGAGACTCTCCCACGTGGGGAAACAACCTTTCAGCATTTACCTTGTCAAGTCCCCAAAGAATCTTATTTTTTCAGTAGGATTGCCTCTCATTTTCAAAACTCAGTTGAGTATAGGCCCAAACTACTCAATATCTCCTCATAAGAAAATTCCCCCATACCCACAATCAACCTGGTGAACATTCTCTGGGCTGCCTCCAATGTCAATACATCTTTTTTTCCTTAGATATGTGGACCAAACCTGTTTACAGTATTCTAGGTGTGGTTTTACTTGTGCCTTAACCAAAATTTCACTGTTTTTATCCTCAATTTCCTTAAAAACAAATTCCACTTGCCTTCACGATTATTTGATGAACTTATATGTTAGCGTTTTGTGATTCATGCATGAGGATCCCAAGTTCTGCTGTGCTGCTGCTTACTTCAGTCTTTCTTTATTTAAATAATATTCAGCTCCTCTGTTCTTCCTGCCAAAGTGCATAACCCATTTTATATTCGATCTGCCAAATTATTGTCAACTTGCTTAACCCGTCTATACTCTTTGTTGACTTTGTCATCCTCACCACTATCCTTCACACATATTTTTGTATCATTTACAAACTTTCTATCATACATTCAATTTCTTCATGCAAGTCATTTATATTGTAAATAATTGTGGCCCTAGCAATTATCCCTGTGGTACGCCACTAGTTACAGGTTGCCAGCATGAACATGCCCTCCCCCCCTCCCCATCCCAAATATGTCTTATGTGTGTCAACAAATCCTCTATCCATACTAATATAATACCTCCAACACCAAGGGCTCTTATCTTACTAAGCAACCTTATGTCCATTACCTTATCAAACATGTTTTGAAAATCCAAATATATTCCATCCACTGCTTCCATTTTATTTATCTTGCTTGTAACTTCCTCAAAGAGTTCTAGTAAATTTCATGGGCATGATTTCCCTTTATGAAGCCATACAGACTCTGCTTGATTATATTATGTATTTCTAAATCTTATGCTATTATGTCCTTTATAATAGACTCTAACATTTTCCTAATGACACATTTAAAACTAACTGGCCTAAAGTTAGCTGTTTTTTTTGTCACCCTCCCTTTTTGAATAAGAATATTATACTGGCAGTTATCTAATTGTCTGGGGTATTTTCAGAATCTAAGGAATCTTATACATATATTCATCTTATGCACAGATTCACATTCACATCTTTAACCGTTCCCTGTGAAAATTTTCTTGTCAATCTTTTTGTTGGAGTTAACACTAAGTACTTAATATGTTCCATAACTTCTTCGAAACTCAAAAGTGTTGACCAACAGATTCTTCCTCATTATTGCATTATTATACATTGAAATAAAGATTGATGCATCATCCACTACTCTGTTCTGATGCATCTGTGCAGATGTTTGGATCTCTCTCAAATCTCCCTTGTATATTTTGCAGCCAGCTGAAACCGAAGACTTGTGTCAGCCAATCAATCCACGTTAATGGTTGAAAGATTGATAACCAGAGGGGATAATGTTACAGTGATTGCCAGAAGAAACAGAGGGAACATGAGAAGAAAGCTTCCTGCGTAATCAATGATTAGGTTATGGAATGGAATGGAAAGTTAATAAAGATTCAGTACAAGCTTACAAAGAGGAATTGGATAAAAAATGAATGACAAAAGTGTTACAGGGAGAAGAGAAATAATGAGGAGTCATATTAATTGGATTGCTGTTATAAAATGTGAGTGTAGATTCAAACTGCAGAACTGTTTCCTTCTGCAGTGGATATTTTATTATTCAATTATTCAACTTTTTTTTAGCCATAATTCTTTTTCTCTATATTATTGGCCTTGACACTCCCAATAGAATTTTCAGCATAAACAGCCAGGGGGCATGTTTTCCTCTGTTGACTGTTTTCAGTAACATGCAGATGATAATATAAAGCAGGAAACACCACTTAGTAAACACATTTTTAAAATATTCCCAGATGCTCTGTTGCTCCTTTGACGAATGGAGCATGTTTTTTTCTAAACAGAATAAAATATTTAACAAGCTCAAAATATATATGGGAGGAAATTTTAAACCACAGATTCGATGGTTTAGGGCAAATGGCAAGGTAAAAACTTTAAATCCTCACCCAATTCCCCACTGACACACTTCTAGTCTCAGCTGGCCAGGTTGGTCAGCAAAACCATTTAAGATGTTTGACAGGATTTAATAGTTTATATCTATGAAGGCCACGTTTTCCAGTGCTCAGGAAACCAGCACGCTGTTGGGTCGTAAAGCTGCTAAGAAATGTAAAAGTTGTCCTGTATTTAATGTCAGCCCAATGTCCAGGAAATAATTTCTTCCGGGTTTCTTGTCCGGAAATCTTGCTCCACCCCACTCTCTTCAAGGCCGTGAATAAACATTAGGACCATTGTCTCTAGAGAGATGATTAATGCAATTGTTACCACAAGAACAAAAACCAATGTATCCATTTTAGGAGCATTACACTGACAGAGAATCCTTGAACTTGAGCTGTGTCATGTTTAGTTTGCAGTGATTGCCTGTATTTAATGTTGTTTCAGGTGAATACTGATTGTGCCAAATATACAAAATTCAAGCTTGGAACTCAGGCACCTTTTGCTGTGGATTTTGGAAATAAGTCCTGGAATATGCCAGAACTTTTTTAACATCTGGCCCAATGTCCAAAATATTCAACTTGTTTGCTATGATTTCATGTCAATTACGTTTCATTTCACTAAAATTACTGTTCCAGTCTAAGTAACGTCAATACCCAAGTTACAGTAGGGTAATGTTTATCATTCTTGTATAAAAAATATAGCTTGAAGTGCTCTACTAAAAGAAGTTACAAAGTAAATACTTTTGAATTGAAAAGCAGAAAAGTTACATCTTAAAAGAGCATTTGTTTTACTTATTTTGACGATCTGATACCTTTTCGGGAATACATAAATAAACAAATGGAAAAGCACTTCTTTAAGCTGCAAATTTAAGTAAAAAACAAGTTAAGGCATCTACACATAAAAATAACATTTGATAGATTCAGAGCCGTATAGCACAGAAAAGGCCTCTCGGCCCATCATGTCTGCACTGACATAACTATCACTAAAGGTGGCTAATCCTGATTTCCTGCACTTGTCCCAAATCCTTGAATGTTATGATATTTTAAATACTCATTCAAATATTGTTTAAAGCTTGTGCATTCCAGATTCCCAGTACCCACTTAATGAAAAGCTTTTTTTCCCCAAATTCCCTCTGAATCTCCTGTCCCTTACCTGAAAACTATGCCTTGTCATGATTGATCCTCAACGAAGGGGAACAGTTGAGGATTTGGGGACAGTCGATTTCCCCTGTCTATATCCCTCAAAATCTTAAACACCTCAATCACGTTCCCCGTGAGTCTTCTCTGATCTATAGAAAACAATCTAAGCCAATCTAACCTCTTGGTATAGCTCAATTTCTCCATCCCAGACAACATCCTCTTGAACGTCTTGTGCATCCCCTCTAGTGCTAACACATCTTTTCTGTGGTGAGGTGACCAGAATTGTGCACAATACTCCAACTGTGGCCTGGCCAATGTTCTGTACAACTCCAACATTACCTCCTTACTCTTATACTCTCGGCCATGACTGATGAAAGCAGGTGTCCCATATGCCTTCTTAACTCTCCTATTCAGGTGCTCTGCAGGCATCTGTAGATAATTATCCTAAGATGCCTCTGTTCCTCAAAACTACAGTGTTCTGCCATTCATTAAATACTCCCTCATCTTGTTTCTCCTTCCAAAGTGCATCACCTTGCACCTTTCAGGGTTAAATACCATCTGCCACTGATTTGCCCATCTGATCTACACATCTATATTTTCCTATAACCTACAACCATCTTCTTTGCTATTAACCACTCTACCAATCTGCAAATTTTCTTAACATTCCTCCCCACCCCAACTTTTCATCTATATCATTTGCATATATAACAAACAATAAGGGTCCCAAAGATCTTGTTGTACACCGCTGGTCACCAGCCTCCAGTAACTCAAACAACCTTCTACCACTACCCTTTGCGTCCTCTTACTAAGCCAGTTTCTGATCCATCTCACTACGTTTCCCTCAATTCCATATGCTTTAACCTTCTCAATCAGTTTCCCATGTGGGACCTTGTCAAAAGCTTTGTTAAAATCTGTGTAAACTACATCAACTGAACTTTCATCATCCACACACTTGATCACGTTTTCAAAAAATTCTAACAAATTTGTTGTATGTGACTTCCCTCTGACAAAGCTATGCTGACTATCCCTAATCAACCCATGCCTATCCAAGTGGGTCTCTCCTTCAGAATTTTCTCCAACAGTTTTCCTACCATTGACATGAGCCTCATCGGTCTATAATTTCTTGGTTCAGCTCCACTACCTTTCTTAAAAAAGTGGAATCACTTTTGCTGGCTTCCAGTCCTCTAGCACTTACCCCATGGCCAGAGAGGAATTAAAAATTTGTTTTAAAGCCCATGCAAGTTCCTGCCCTGCCTCCCACAGCAGCCTGGGATGCAATTCATCCAGGCCGTGTGTGGGATTTGTCTGTTTCTGAGCCTGACATAGCCCCCAGTATATTACCATGTCAAACTGTGCAAATTCTCCTCAGTCCCTTTTTCTGAATTCTGAACCTATATTCTCCTTCTCATTTTGAAGTCGGAAGAGAAGTATGCATTCAGCAAGTTTTCGCACACAGGCTGTCCCTTATGTCCCTAATAGGCCCTGTCAGGGAACTGACAGAACAATGTTCATCAAAGGTGGAATCAACAAATCCAACTTCAAAATGATTTATTTTTCATGGATGTCATCTCCATCACATAGCCTGCCTTGGCTCCAGGAGTGAACAGTGATTACAAAACCAGTCAGCAGAAGGTACTTGAGAGCTGTTTGCTCATCATAGATTTCTGTACTTTTCTAAGAGGAATAGCTCATCTTGACTTAGGACTGGTCCTTTGTGAAGTAAATTGTATTACAATGAATAGGCATAGCAGAATCCTATATTGTTGAGCAAATTCAACACCCACATTAAATGCTCAGTTGGTATAAGAATAATTCAAATGTATTGCAAGCTTCAGATTGATAGTGAAATTTGTTCTAGCAGTTAGAATGACCCAAATTGTTTCCACAGCAAAGGTGAAATCATAAAAGTGAAATTCTAATCAATTTTTCCAATACAAAGTATGTTCCAACACTTGCAGAATTTACATTTCATAAAGGAAATTTGACATAATGGGCAGGTATTTCCACACAGGCTTCAGGACTCACTTCGCTGAGTGTCAGAAACCTGTGTCACAACCACCCCACCAGTGTGATTTTCTTTCACTTGACCAATTAAATGCCAGAGGACTGATATTCTCTTCAACTAAGGATGATGGACTGACATTTGTTGCTGGATGGCCAAGTGAAGTGCACCAGCTCTGAATAAGTTTTTCATGTCAGTGGGGAAGAGAATGCTACAAGAACGAGGGCTCATCTCTTCAACTTTAACATGACACCTGGGCCACAATTGTAGAAGGGGAATACTGCCAAAGTTTGATCTGTAACTGCTGGACTATTCTCCAATGCTTCCAAGTTACCAAAGACTGACTTAAAACTCCAGTCATCGTCTGATAACCTTCAGGCCTTAATAGGTTTTTAGCAAGATGTTTAGGTAGCCATTCCCCCTTGGAAAAGGCTAAGAGAGTGATGGGCGGCTGAAAATTGGCACATGTTGGACATAAGAGTTCTGAGATTTGCAAGCATGCTCTGCTTGTGCCTCAGAGCACATGCCCAACATTAGATTTGATTGGATGATACTAAGTAATTGAGACTGTGCCGGGAATTAATCCAGAACCTAATTTGAGACTGCCTTTTGGGCGTGCAGTGAGATGCACCTGTGCTAAAAGCTACATACATTCACATATAGCGCCTTTTTTTAAGAAGACAAAAGGAATTTGTACATATATTGCAGCCTTTTGATTTGGGAAGAATGGGCTAAGAAATGTCAATCACTGCTGCATTCCCATGGCAACACCCTGACCGGTCAGAGTCCACATGTCTGGTTTGAAAACTAAAATTCACAATGAATTGTTCTTGCTGCATCCTATGTCAGTGACAGTCCAACCGATCTGCACACTTTTCTCATACAGTACACTGCTCACAATTGGTGTCCCTCATTCCAAATCTGTTTCTTGTGTTCTAGACCTGATGAGTGCAAGATGAAAAACTTTGACTCATGTCTCCTTTCAGTAATAGCCAAGCTTTGTACCACCAAGCAGTTAATCATTATTTCCTGATTCACCAAAGGGATTTGTTAATTCAAATTGATTAAAAAAATGATTTTAACAATTATGTTTTAATGAAAAATATTTTTAATGTGATGTATTATTTTAACTGTCAAACATTCATACTGAACTAATTTCAAAATTTGACAAATATATACTGAAAATATTTGTTGGATTACGCTCCATCTTTATAGATCAACTGCAAGGTTCTATAACTTAAACAAAACATGATTTGGTGACGTCGGTGTTGGACTGGGGTGTACAAAGTTAAAAATCACACAACACCAGGTTATAGTCCAACAGGTTTATTTGGGGAGCACTAACTTTTGGAGTGCTGCTCCTTTATCAGGTGATTATAACCTGGTCTTGTGTGATTTTTAACTTAAAACAAAACAGGGATTGCTGGAGTAACTCAGCGTGTTTGGTAGCATCAGTGGAGAGAAAACAGAGGTAACATTTTGAGTCTGGTGGACTTAATAATGGACTTAAAACATCAATTCTGTTTATCTGCCCGCCTCCCCCCCACCCCCAGATGCTGCCAGACTTGCTAAGTTTCTCCGGTAAACTCTGTGTTTGTTTCAAATTTCCAGCATCCGTCATATTTCACTTTCATTCTATAACTTAATGTTTTCTGCCTTCAACTATTAGTCCATTTTAATGCAATTCCTTATACAAAAACATTGAGTCTATAAACACATTGACTGCACCCCTAGGCCACATTATTTTCTGGACAGCGATGATACTTATATGACATTGATCATAAATCATCTTACAAAGCTGAACCCAGCGTTGAGTCACCAGTACAGCAGGAGTTTCTTCATGTTAGTGGAGTTATCTTCACTGAACTCTCATACCATGGCAGCATCATGCAGAATCCAAGGGATAACTTGTCAACCATGATCGTGCCCTGTGCTCTAAAGCAAATTGCACCACTGGGACCGATCCAATGATGCAAAGAAAATACATCCGTTCAGGTCAACTGGGTGAATCCATAGCTACATAGAGAATTGAGAGATGTTTTTATCAGCACTGCACTATAATGAGACCTTGGCTATTATTGGACATAGGTGCTTTGGTAACTGAAACAAAAATCATGCCCCAGATTTTGTAACTGATTTTTGAAAATCAAACTTCTTTCCAAAACAATGATACACTAGACCAATGGAATCTTTAAAACTGTATTGTAGCCCATGAATATAAATATGGCCATTTAAATACAAAAGGAATTAAATTCAGACTAGCTAACCAATATATCAAATAAAATTAGAGAACATATTGAATAATTGCTGATACCAAAAACATGAGGCAAAATGTTGTGCTTTAGCCAAGTTTTAATCTGTTTTAACAGAAGGAAATCCACTTCCTGATGCATTTACATTAAAAAAAACAAAATAAGACACTAAATTCTGCCAATTCCTTTCATTGATTTCAATTTCCATGCTTTTTGGATGGAGACCTCTGGAGTTGCACATACCCCTGATGATGCCACACAAATATTGGACATTTTAAAAGAAATGTAGGTAGAAATCTTTGTTTCTTCATCTTTATCTCTCCCAATGGCTATATCTCCTGTTAAACAAGTTGGCATTATAGTGATGCTCTGCATAAATGTTCCTGACAGCTGGTGCTTGTGCACTTGTTTAAATAATGTACATTAACCACTCAAATGGCAAATTTAATCTGGCATTATGTCCTATTTATGACCATTCTATCATTAAAAATGACACAGCTTTGGTCTATAAGGTAACTTGGATTTTAAATGTTAATCCTTTAAATAAGATTAAAGGCAAAGGTGAATGGACCATTAAATGCCAGCTCCGAGGCAGGCTAAATTAGCAAATAAAAATAAATTAACTGATCTCAGAAGCTTTACTAGGACTCGAATGAATGGCGCTAATTGTTTGATATTTTATACACAGGTTCAGTCACCTGACTAATGCAGTGGTCAAACTGTAATGTTTCTAAAGTCCTGAAATAAAGGTGTTCCATTTATGTTTGCTATTTAATAAGGTTGAAAATTATGCTACATGAAACAGATAGTATTATAATCACAGAGTCATAGGAGATGCACAGCATGGAAACAGACCCTTCTGTCCAACTCGTCCATGCTGATCAGATATCCCAACCCAATCTAGTCCCATTTTCAGCACGTGGCCCTTATCCCTCTAAACCCTTCCTATTTATATACCCATCCAGATGCCTTTTAAATGTTGTAATTGTACCAGCATCCACTTTTTCTGGTAGCTCATTCCATACAGGCACCATCCTCTGCATGAAAAAGTTGCCCCTTAGGTCCCTTTTATATCTTTCTCCTCTCACTCTAAACTTATGCCCTCTAGGTCTGGACTCCCCACCCCAGGGAAAATACTTGTCTATTTATCCTATCCATGCCCCTTTATGACGTCACCCTTCAGCATTCAACACTCCAGGAAAAACAGCTCCAACCTATTCAGCCTCTCCAACCTTCGCAACACTTCGAGCTTGAACTCTCCTATGTCCTTCGCCCCAACCCCACACACCAGGCCTTGTTGTCACATAGTCTGCTATTACACAACCTATTGTTAGCCACTAATAGTCTCCATTAACAGCTATTCACTCTTCTAGCCAGATTGTTATCTATTCCTTTGTCTGTCCAACTGTTCTTCTCTCTCTTTTGACTTTATCCCCACCTATTGTTAACTCTTTATCTCCTCTCCCATCCTATCTTCTGTATAAAAACCAACATTTTCCTAGCTACCATTAGTTCTGAATAAGGGTCACTGGACCCAAAACATTAATTCTGATGACCCTTCAGCAGTGCTGCCAGACCTGCTGAGCTTTTCCAGCAATTTATGTTTTTGTTTCAGATTTACAGCACCTGCAGTTCTTTAATTTTTTTATTAAGATATTGTTATTGGGGGAATCAGCAATGGTAAAGCCATTGGTCATCAAGGATCAGTGATTAGATTGTACCTTGTTAGATATGATCATTGGCTCACAGCTGTGTGATGTAAATGTTACAAGTTGTTTATCGCTCCAAGCCCTAGTATTGTCTGGGTCATGCTGTTTATTTACATGGACTTCTTCGGTGGGTCACAAATGGTTTTGAATATTATGCATCATCAGCAAACATCCCCACTTCTGACACTCTCCATGTTCTCCTCAGCTAAGATATAGCTATACCCAAAGGGAACAAAGAGCAAAAGATCATTGTTGAAGGATTGAAGAACCATTCTCCTGACTACAAACAGTGCTGCACAGGCAGTAACCTTTTCCATGAAGCTGCCTTCACCTGCCTTTTGTTGCCTTGCTTCCCCAAGAGCTGGTTAGGCCTAAACTTGGAAGATGGGTTAAATATGAGGCACACGGTCTCAATATACATTCAGATAGCCACCTCACACCCCCTGTGAGCATGTTGGTTCATCACCCCTTACCCTTCTCAGACTGAATCAGAGGCATGCATTCTGTTAATGGATTCAAGAATTTTCACATCACAACGGGCCTAAACCTACATATTTTGAATGATAAAATGCCCCATGCTATTCTGGAGATAGAAGAGTTTATGTGTCAACAGGATGTGATGAACACAAACAGGTTTGTCATGATTGAAGTCATGATTTTTGTTATGAACAAACAGAGATACCAGATAGTTAACCCAACCATACTGATTAACACATTTTTTTTGGATGGATCTGGTGACTTGAGGGATTCATGACCAAAGTTATGAACATTTGATATTTGAAAAACTGAATCTTTCATGAAGAAACTATAATCTATACTCAAATTTAGATAAGGTTGTTTTAAATCAAGGTGTTTCAACACTGTAACATTCTACTATTGCACGTCGCAGTTTGAGACCCGTAATAAGTAATATTTCCTTCCATGATTTTCAGTTAATACTTTGTATACATTTACATTTAATTGCATCATTCAGGTGGCTAGGTGAGCTCTTCACTTATGAATCAGTTATGTATCTCACTTGAGTTGCATCAACAACGTCTGTCAAAGTTTTCTCTGCATTTTTATTTTTGATAGATTATTGAGAGTATTCAAAGACTTATCTATTTTCCTTTCTCACCTCTTTATAAACATAGATCTAATATAGCTGTATTTTTTCCCATTTCCCTCTTCCTTTAAAGGCTACTCATCACATCTTCTCCTTTAGCTTGAGGGTGGGATTGCCTGGGCTACATAACTTTCCACGACTACTAATAATACTGCCTAATGATCAACCGGCAGGAAGAAAATCAAACAGATTGAGTCAGATGATGTTAGCTTGCCAAGTCTAAATAATTTGCCCCCACATGTCACTAGCTAAGAACAAATTAAACTCACCCAACTCTGTACTATGCTGAGCTGGCATTCAGTTTTAAAGTTAAGACACAGTTTCTGTCCCTCAATGCCTCTGACTATTTCATCTGTTGGAAATATATGTAATATCATTGAGTAAAGTGGATCCTTTTAGAAAACTCAGTACTTGATATTGTACCATGGTGAAGTGTTAGAATGCATCTAACCTCTGTGGTGGCATCTGTTAGTCTTGCAAGACCATGGATCTGCACCTGGAGAGTCTTGCTTCAGTCTTTGTTGGTAGAGCAGCATCTGTTGTGGCTGTAGAGGCAGACCTGGGAGTGATGGTCTCAGCTGCAGTGACTGCTCTTGAAGGCACTGTCCTCCAGTGTCATCTTGGTGCGTGTTTTTTTTGGCAGGTGCACTTTTCTTCAGGAGCAAGCCTCAGCTTCCCTTCTTCTCTTTTTAGACCTCTGTGTAATTGCAGCCTCCAGTGAGAGCGATCGCTTGCAGTGTCCTCCCATCTCTCTACGTTCATGGTCAGTGACTTCATGTCTCTCTTGCAGACATCTTTGAAACAAACATGGGGCCTCCCTTGAGCTCTCTTGCCAGAGGCCAGTTCCACATACAGCAGGTGTGTCAGGAACCTCCTGTCTGACATTCAGTGGATGTGGCCCAGCCAGTGGAGATGGTGTTGTTGGAGCAGAGGGAAGAGGCTGGGTATCAGGGCGCGGGGCCAGGACCTTATTGTTTGTGACTCAGTCAGTCCACTTGATGTCCAGGCTGCATCTCAGGCTGCAAATTTGGGACATTGTGAGGCCGCTCTTGTCTGGAGTAGAGGCTTCAGGTCTCGCTGCCATAAAGCAGTGTGCTGAGGATGCAAGCCCTGTAGACTGCAACCTTGGTGAGAGTTGTCAGTTTTCTGTTCTCCTAGACTCTCTTTGTCAGCCTGACGAACATTGACGCTGCACGTCCAACCCGTCTGTTGACCTCGGAGTCTAGGGAGAGACTGTCCATGATGGTGGAGCCAAGGTATGTAAACTCGTAGACTACCTCCAGCTCATAGTTGTCCCTGTAATGGCAGGGGGGGGTGCTCAACACCTTGACCCAAAACGTTGGTCTTGTTCAGGCTGATAGTCAAACTGAAGTCCTGGCAGGCCCTTGAGAAGTTGTCAATGAGCCATTGCAGTTGGTCTTCTGAGTGTGTTGTCATCTGCAAACAACATGTCCCTGATGTTGTTTCACAACTTCACGAACATCGGTTTTTTGTCCTCAGCTGGGACAGACAGAACAACCTCCCGCCCAATCTGGTGTAGAGGCAGATACTATAAGTTATCTTCCAAAGGCATGCTTCACGACGACTGCGATGAAGTCGCCAAACATGGTGAAGGGAAACAACCCTGCTTCACATCGCAGTGAATGTTGACTGCCTCTAAACAAGAGCCACCCAACGGAACAAATCCCTTCAAGACTTTGAACAGGCAATTCTGCTCACAGTCGAAGGCCTTCACGAGGTCAATGAAGGCAATGTAGAGTAGTTGTCTTTGCTCTCTGCATTTCTCTTGTAGCTGTTGAAGGGAGTAGATCATGTCGATTGTGGAGCGTTCTGATCTGAAACTGCACTGAGACAAGGGATATACCCTTTTAGCGATTTTCTGCAGTCAGTTCATGTGGGCAAAGACCATCCCAATGATGCTCAGCAAAGAGACTCCCCTGTAGTTGTTACAGTCGCTTTTGTCCCCTTTCTTCTTATATAGGGTGACAATGTTGCAGTCTCTCATGTCTTGCAGCACGGCTCCCTCTTTCCAGCACCGGTGCAGTAGCTCATGCAGGTGGTTTAGCAGGAGGCACTTGATAGTCTTTGGTGAAATGTCATCCAATCCTGGTGCCTTCCCAGTGGACAGGCTGTCAATTGCTTTACTCAGCTCTTTGGCACTCAGCAATGCATTGAGTATTCCATGACTGAAAGGCATTTCACTGCATCTGGCGTAGAGTTTGGAATAATGCTCCACTCACCTCTCCAGCTGCTTGCCTTTGTCTTTGATGGTCTCGCCTGTTATGGTTTTCAGTGGGGCTGTCTTGCTCGGGGTTAGATCGATGGTTTTCTTGATCCCCTTGTACACTCCATGGCTGTTGCCTATGTCAAATGATGACTGAATGCTTTCGCATAGATGTAGCCAGTAATCATTTGCGCAGCGTCTGGCTGTTTTCTGGGCCTTGCCTCTTGCTGTCCTTAGTGCTTGGAGTGTTGCCTGGCTGGGGTAGCCTTTGTGCTCTAGTAGTGCAACACCCATTGCCTCAATGACAGCGGTGAGTTTACTTGAGCTCGCTTCAAACCAGTCTTGTGCCTTGCCTTTTTTCTTCCCGAAGGCCTTGAGTGAGGTGCTGTGGATAGTGTCCCTGAGAGAGTCCCACCTTTGCTGAGCATCTCCTTCTGGTGGGTCTGCAAGGAGCACATCTTTCAGTGACTCGATAAACTCCACTGCTTTGACTGGGTGTTGGGTCTTACGGGTATCGATGTGCTGCTTGGTGTAGTGCATCTTCTTTGGCTGAAGTCTGATCTTACAGCAAACCAGAGAGTGATCCATGTTGCAGTCGACCCTCTGAAAGGAGCGAGTCATAGCATGTTTCTCAGGTGGCAGCGCCTGGTAATTATCAGGTCTATCTGGTGCCAGTGTTTGAAGTGAGGATGCCACCAAGATACTTTGTGCTGAGCTTTGGTCTGGAAGTAGTGTTGGTAACACACAATTCATGGAGCATGCAAAGCTCGAGCAGTTGTTGCCCATTGTCATTCATCCTGCCAATCCCATACCACCCTAGGCAGCTTGGCCAGGAGTTGTGGTCGGCACCCACTTTGGCGCTGAAGTTGCCAAGGAGCAGCAACTGTTCCTAACTTGGGATCCCCTGTGTTATCATTGAGGGCTTGTCGTCAATCTCATCCTTTGCATCTTGTGTCGAGTAGAGATTTGGGGCAGAGATGCTGACGAGGTTGACAGGTTCATCAGATGTGTGGAGTCAGTGAGAAAATCTGCTCTGTCCCTTTCTTGTTTGGCTCTACTATCTTCAGCAGTGAGTCCTTCACAGCAAAGCCAACACCATGCTCTCTGGTCTCTGGTCTTGTCTGAGCCCTTCCCCTGCCAGAAGAAGGTATAGTCTCTCTCACGTAGGGTTCCTGATTCTGTGAGGTGTGTCTCTTGGAGCATTGTGATGTCCACTTGGAGTCTCAGCCATTCATTGTTAATCATTGCTGTCTTGAGTGTGTCACTGATCTCCCGCAGGTCATCTGATATATCAGTGGTCATGGCCCACATATTCCAGCATCCTAGTCTGAGTCCTGGCTTCTTGCTTTGTCTTCTTGTTGTGCTTGGTGCAGTTCGGGCCACTTATATCCCTAAGCTCCACACACCCAGTGGAGCGTGTGGACTGTGGCGGGACAGCACCTAATTGGCTGGGGGCTGTCCAGCTTGTGGCGGGCAGCAGCTGTGCAGTGAGGCGCGATGGCCTCTCCCCCCATCGAAAGCAACCCCTGGCACCTTGCTGTACGCCAGTTGAGCTCAGGCTTATAACCGGTAGACTGTTGCATTCCGTGTGGTGGCATTGTGGTGAGGCAATGCTGGATTGTCCTCTCCAGGGCGCTGGCCTGGGCAAGGTTGTATGGAAGACCCGCAGTTGCCCATGCAGCTGGTCTCCCCTCTCCAAGGGATGTTGTCCAAGGGAAGGGCAAGGACCAATGCAGCTTGGCACCAGTGTCGTCGCAGGAGCTGCCAGAATGAGGTGGAAGACAACGTCGGACTGCCTTAGGGACTCCAGCTGTGGATTTGTCCTCAGCGTTTACACCCAAATCCTTTCCCATGAGTCGGCATGGCTGCAAGGCAGCAGAGGTTTGAAAACAGAGTTTTCCCTCTCTAGGGGCGATATATAAGGGCGAGGGTATATGTGGAATGGGGATAGATGAAGAATGGGAAAGAATGAGGACATATGTGCACCTAACCACAAACATAAGATCCAACCCATGTGTCCAATAATTCTAAAGCATTACAATTGAACAAAATAAAAGAACCAATAAAATGTGACCAAACCTTTTGAAATAATATTTAGTGCAATTTTAATGTTCCTCCCCTCAATGTGATTAGAAATCTGAACTATTTGAAAGGCGTGTAAATACTCCAAGAGCTTTCAGTAAATAATGCCATTAACATAATAAAATAATCCTGGAGATTAAAGAAGAGTGCATCAAATCCTGAGCCATGTAGGAAATATTGGGACAGATTGCTAAAACAGAATACTAGGACAGATCTTTGTGATACAGGTAAATTGCAAAGAACATCTCACAAAGAGGGGAGAGATGGAGAAAGACATGCATTTAGCGGAAAAAAATGAGCCAAGAGCTCAGGCAGCTGGAGGCACAAATACCAATTAAGATGCTCAAAAGAAAAGGATTCAAGGAGTACAGATATCTCAGAGGGTTATAGGGCTGGAGCCAGTTACAAAGATAAAGTGAGATCAGAGGAGCAGGAGAATCGACGTTTCGGGCAAAAGCCCTTCATCAGGAAGGCTTGCGAGCCAAGGGGATGGAGAGGGGGTTGGGGCAGGGGGGAAGGTAGCTGAGAGTGCAATGGGTAAATGCAGGTGGGCCAATGGTGGTAGGTTGGAGAGGAGGGTGGGGCAGATAAGTGGGAAGGAAGGTGGACAGGTCATGAGGGCGGTGCCGAGTTGGAAGTTTGGATCTAGGGTAAGGTGGGGGGAGGAGAAATGAGGAAACTGGTGAAAACCACATTAAGGTTGAAACTTTATTGCTGGAACAGCACAGCAGGTCAGGCAGCATCCAGGGAACAGGAGATTTGACGTTTCGGGCACAGGCCCTTCTTCAGGAATGGCCTGAAGAAGGGCCTGTGCCCGAAACGTCGAATCTCCTGTTCCCTGGATGCTGCCTGACCTGCTGTGCTGTTCCAGCAATAAAGTTTCAACTTTGATCTCCAGCATCTGCAGACCTCACTTTCTCCTAGAAAACCACATTAATCCTATGTGGGTGGAGGGTCCCAATGTGGAAGATGAGGTGTTCTTCCTCCGTGCGTCGGGTGATTAGGGTTTGGCGATCGAGGAGGCTCAGGACCTACATGCCCTTGGCAGAGTGGGGGAGAGGTTGAAGTGTTCGGTGGGGGTGGGGTTGGTTAGTGCAGTGTCCCTGAGATGTTCTCTGAAATGCTCTGTAAGATGAGGCTATGGAGTGATTTGAAAACAATAGCAACTTTTAAATCAGCAGATTCCTGGATTGGAAGTCTGCTTAGGTCAGTAAACACTTGGCGTGTTAGGTGATGCACAGTAGAATTTAAAATAAGCAAAACCATTTTGAGGCTGGGAGATGAAAGGCTAAGCCAGTCAACCTTATTCTAGAGATAACAATGATCATGGACAAGATTTTGTGCAGCAGCTAAGTTGAGACAGAGACAAAAATGTTATGGAATACAAGTAGGCATTCTTGGTGATGGAGTGATAGGTAGTTGATAGTTCATCTCATGATCAAATAGGATGCCAAGTTTACGAACAACCTGGATTAACCTCAGGGGAAAAACATCTTACAAGTGTACCTTCTTCATATTATGCATTTTCAAATACCATATTGAAATCCTAAACATTTGAAGTGGAAACTTACAAAAGAAAATGTGAATCCTGACAGAACCGTCAACCCATTTTACCCAACAGGTACAATTTCTCTTGTGTCAAATTCTACACCTTATTTCTTGTAGGATATAACTATAAGTTCTGTGTAAAAGCAATTTATTGCTTTGAAATGTAATAAGAATATAAAAACACCAAGCACTTTCTTTCTTAAAGTGCCTGACTATGTCTGTAAAGTGAAGTTTCAGGTTAAAATCCAACGAAATCCTAACACTGTATTGAGCACATATATGGGATCCTCCAGATTCCATTGATCCACAGTGAAGTGAGAGTCAAGATTTTCATAAAAAGAACACGCTAAGAAATGATAGTTGTGTCAAAATGATGGAAGTTACAAAATGTAATAGTTAACAATTAATTTGCTCCCATGAATGGATTCCAATTATTTGTGATTAGCATAAAACCTCTGCTCTATGTGGGTCTATAATTACAATTACAATAGCTTTATTATTACATGCACTCCAATGAGCTCAGTGAAAAGTTTGCAATGTTGCTGCTTATGGTGCCATCTTACATACGAGATACATTGATAGAGATACTTAAGTATTTGGTACAAAATTGAAAGAATAATAAATGGAAGTCCAGCATAAGAATAAAAAGGAAAACAAGTACACAATTTACAATCCTTTCACCCAGTCCATGCCAGCACCTAGCCTTCAGACCGCACTGTCCAAGTTTCCAGACCATGCCAGGCTTCAAAACTTGAAGCCTCGCCTCCAGTCCACAAGGGATTCACCTTCCTATGCTGGCCTCCAGTCCAGGATTTGCCTCTGAGTCTCTCCTCCCTGCGCTGTCCTCCAGTCTGGGACTCACTCTGAGTCTCTCCTCCCTGCGCTGTCCTCCAGTCTGGGACTCACCTCTGAGTCTCTCCTCCCTGCGCTGTCCTCCAGTCTGGGACTCACCTCTGAGTCTCTCCTCCCTGTGCTGTCCTCCAGTCTGGGACTCACCTCTGGGCCTCTCCTCCCTGCGCTGTCCTCCAATCTGGGACTCACCTCTGAGCCTTACTTTCCCACATTGGCCTCCAATCTGGGACTCACCTCTGGGCCTCTCCTCCCTGCGCTGTCCTCCAGTCTGGGACTCACCTCTGGGCCTTGCCTCCCTGCGCTGTCCTCCAGTCCAGGATTCGCCTCTGAGTCTCTCCTCCCTGCACAGTCCTCCAGTATGGGACTCACCTCTGGGCCTCTCCTCCCTGTGCCGACTTCCAGTCTGGGACTCACCTCTGGGCCTTGTCTCCAGCACTGAACTCGGTTCTGGAACACACCTCCCTGTGACAGCATCCAGTCCATGAGTTACCTCCCCCATTTCCCACTGAGTAAGTTTGTAAAGTTAAAAGTTTCAAAAAAAGCATTCAAGAATAGAGAAAAGAAAAAGAGAATAATAACAGGCAGAACAGTGGAATTCCGGCTGGAGTGTCCTATAACTGACTAGCCATGAGCAGAAATTACAAATTGTACATGAAATCAAGTGACTTTTTTTTACAAAATATCAGACTGCATAAACCTATTATGTATTGAATATTACCTGCCTGTGGATTTGTCTTTCTGTTTCTGTGTGTTCAAGAAATCTATTTTTTCATATTTTGTAAACTTTTATCTGGGCTTTCATAGATATTTTCTAATCAATTTTAATACACGCCTCTGGAACAGGTGGGACTAGAACCTAGATTTCCTAGCTCAGAGATAAGGACACTAACACTGTGCCACAAAAGCCCCCTTTACTTTCCTTTTATCCTTGCAACCAGTCTCCAACATTAAACAGTCTCAATTCATGTACAACACCTGGCTTAATGACTTGCACTATTCAAAGTTTAGGCTCACGTTCTAATGCAGTAGAATGGTTTTCCATTGCTCATAACAGCTGTTTTATATGATCTTTTCACAGACTCTCATAATTTACAGTTGAATTTTGAGTTTTGTTTCGCGCTACAGAATTGTGAGCAGTTCTATGCGAGAGAACTGATGCAATTTTGGAAAAAATAATTAACATCCCTTCAAGCAAGATAACATGCAATCTCAGTGCTGGTCCTGAAAATACAGCGTTGCAGCCCAGTGGGACTCTCCATTCCCCTCCCTTCAGATGTTTCCTGTCTGGCAATGTTTTAGGGATGATCTGATTGCTGGTTTATGACTGTGTAAATGACACAGAGAGAATAATCCTATTTTAAAAAAACGTTCCTCTTTGAAACAACAGAATGCTAATGCATGAACCTGCGAAAATAACTAAATCATTCCAAACAAACATCTGTTCAGCCAGAGACATTTTGTCAATTTTATTATATGTAATTATGTGAATAAAAGCTAACCTTCCTTAGAAACTTAAGCAATGGTTGATTGCTCTAGTTTTAGAGGTTTATTAAAATGCAGTTTTGTTACGACAATGCATTTTTTAGCATTGTTTTGTTTTTAGAATATGTCCTTAATTTAAGATAAAATGAAGATGGTCATGTGATTTGTTCTGAATCCTACCTTGTTATAATCCTGTGTGGTAGGATTGCTAGAGATTAAAGGCACTCAGATTGTTGTACTGGGATGATGGTGCAAGTACATTGGGGAGACAATGTCTACAGCCTGTGTGCCAATAATAGCTAAACCATGAGACTCTAAAGTCCCAGCAAAATGTTGAGAATGCCAGCTGTGCTTTAAATTGGAAATTGACCTCCAACATAAATGAGAACTGGGATCAAAGTTATTAATTAGCATTTTAATTTGAATACAAGATTCATAAGATTCAATTTGTTATGTTGATGCACTTTGAGAGGGGACCAGTCTATGATAACCATAAAAACTTTGACAGCACGGTGGCTCAGTGGTTAGTACTGCTACCTCACAGCATTAGAGTCCCAGGTTCGATTCCAGCCTCGGGCAACTATCTGTGTGGAGTTTGCACATTCTCCCCATGTCTGCATAGGTTTCCTCCAGTGCAGTTTCCTCCCACAATCCAAAGATGTGCAGGTTAGGTGAATTGGCCATGCTAAATTGCCCCATAGTGTTAGGTGCATTAGTCAGAGGGAAATGGGCCTGGGTGGGTTACTCTTTGGAGGGTCGGTGTGGATTTGTTGGGCCGAAGGGCCTGTTTCCACATTGAGACCTTTAGTTATGATGAAAGATTGGACAGACTGGGGTTGTTTTCCTGGGAGCAGAGGAGACTGAGAGGGAACACGATTGAGATAATGTTAAATAACATTATAAGGGGCATAGACAGAAAGAAACCTTTTCCCTTGGTGGAGGGATCGATGCTCAGGATCCATAGATCCGAACATGTTAAAGAAGCCATTCTCTACGAGCAATCCCAGTGTAAATGCAGGATCTGCTCAGATGAGGAGTAACACAAAGGACACCTAAAGATGCTGAAAGATGCCCTCATAAGAATGGGATATGATGCTCAACTCATCGATCACCAGTTCTGACGTGTTGCAGCGAAAAACTGCAATGACCTCCTCAGAAGACAGACACAGGACACGACCAGTAGAGTACCCTTCATCGTCCAGTACTTCTCTGGAGTGGAGAAACTATGCTATGTTCTCCGTAACCTTCGGAATGTCATTGATGACGATGAATATCTTGCCAAGATCATCCCTACGCCTCTACATCTCGCCTTCAAACAACTGCCAAACCTTAAACGTTCACAGCAAACTACTCAGCCTTCAAGACAACATCAACCACAACACCACAAGTGGGAACACCATCCACCAAGTATGCCAGAGATACTCATGTGAATGTAAGTTTGCTCACTGAGCTGGAAGGTTCATTTTCAGATGTTTCATCACCATACCAGGTGACATCATCAGTGAGCCTCTGGTGAAGCACTGGTGATATGGCCCGCTTTTTATTTATGTGTTTTAGGTTTCCTTGGGTTGGTGATGTCATTCCCTGTGGTGGTGTCATTTCCTGCTCTTTTTCTCAGAGGGTGGTAAATGGGATCCAAGTCACCTGAGCTACAAATCTTCTCAAAACTCACTAATATTCATGTGACTCGGCTAATGTTGTCTACCTCATACACTGCAAGCAAGGATGCCCTGAGGCGTGGTATATTGGTGAAACGATGCAACGGATGAATGGACATCACGTAACAATCGCCAGACAGGAATGTTCCCTCCCAGTTGGGAACATCTCAGCGGTCAGGGACATTCAGCCTCCGATCTACAGGTGACCGACCTTCAAAACAGCCTTCAAGATACGCAACAACGCAGAATCACTGAGCAGGAACTGACAGTCAAGTTCCGTAACCATGAAGTTGGCCTCAACCGTGACCTTGGGTTCATGTCGTGCTATATGTAACCCCAACATACTGTTCTGTAAAATCTTCCTTACTGTCCTGTTTTGACACCATCACCTTGATAACCTGTTATGACCTTTCTACCTTAGCTGGTTTGTACAGTTTTGGATTACTTGTTACTTTGGTTAGACTCTCGGCATGTGACTCTTACACCTATCATGTTATTCCAGCCATTTGGTTTATCTCTAGCACCACCTTTATATTTAAACCTTTGTAATTATCTCTCTGTGTCAAGTAATCGGATTATAAATCATCCCTTCACTTGCCACTCCGCTGTTGACACTTTACTCAGATCGTCTGACACTTTTAGTTACTTGCAGAGACTTATTATTCAACCTGTCAACACTCCACTCACACCATCTGTATGATCGTTTGATCTCTCTGCTATAAATTCTCTGCCAATGTGCCTCTCTGCACTTTACTTGACAAAGGGGCAGTGCTCTGAAAGCTTGTGATTTCAAATAAACCTGTTGGACTATAACCTGGTGTTGTGTGACTTCTGAACTTGTCCAACTCCGTCCAACATCGGCACCTCCCTATCAATGTTTATAGATTTAAGGTAAAGGGCAAAAGGTTTAGACGGGATGTGACGAAAACAAGTTTCACCAGAGGGTGTTGGGAATCTGGAACTCACTGCTGTAAGGGTGGTAACGGTAGAAACCCTAACATTTCAGTAGTATTTAGATTTACACTTGTGATGCCATGACATAAAAGGCTGCGGACCAAGTGCTGAAAAATGTGATTTGAATAGTTTTTGACTGGCACAGAATCGATGGGCCAAAGGGCCATTTTTAGTGCTGTAGACCTCTGTGATCCTATTTCTATGACTAAAGCTTTGGCTACTGAAAATATTTGGGCCTGGATTTGGCGAGGAATATGGTCAGGGGGAGGCATAGGGGAACCTGAATTTGAGAGAGAATCTGTGTACATTCATTTTTAAATAAGGATATTCTCATGGTAGGTGGCAGGGTGGCACAGTGGTTAGCACTGCTGCCTCACAACATTGGGGATCTGAGTTCGATTTCAGCCTTGGGCAACTGTCTTTATGGCGTGTGTACACTTACCCCGTGTCCATATGGGTTTCCTCCCACTATGCAAAGATGTGTCCTTTAGGTGACTGGCAACGCTAAATTGCCCATAGTGTCCAGTGATGTGCAGGGGGTGGGTCTGGGTGGGATACTCTTTGAAGGGGCGGTGTGGAATCTGAGCCAAATGGCCTGCTTCCACACTGGAGGAGTTCTATGAGGTGGGTGAATGCTTCTTCTATTCGGCTTCCTCTGTATCTGTGTTGACAGCAGATGAGACTGGGATGATGCCATCAAAAAGAAATCCTGTCAGTTGCATTTTTTTTTACCCAAACAAGGAACCATAGTTGCATGATGCATGTTTGGAAATCATTGGTACAATTGCAACATTTAAGCGGCATTTGGATGGGTATATGAATAGGAAGGGTTTGGAGGAATATGGGCCAGGTGCTGGCAGGTGGGACTAGATTGGGTTGGGATATCTGGTCGGCATGGATGGGTTGGACTGAAGGGTCTGTTTCCATGCTGTACATCTCTATGACTCTATGACTCTATGCGCAGCACAGAATGTTAATTTCTTGACTTTAATGTATTGGACCATGATCAATTCGAGCAGCAAGATTTTTTTTGAAATCTCTATATGCCATTTGCCCCACTTCCCTGCCCCTCCCCCATGCACAATCTTGGGGGGTGTCATAAATAGAGCAGGTAGCTCTTACCTTAATGCGGTTGACCTTTTCCCAGTATTTGGCATGTGGTTAGAGCTGGAAGAAAGTGTCAGCCGGAAGTCACACTCTATTTCGCCAACTGGACGTCAAGAAATTTCAGTCCACTTGTGTGTTTTGTACCATTCACTGGTGGTTTGTGGTTAGGATAATGGCTATGGTAGGGTATTGCTGCCTTTCCCCCTTTCTGCTCTTTGACAGTCAAAGTGAACCAAACATAACATTAGAATTGACAGCCCCTAGTGGGTAGAGTAATAAAGGCACAAATCGCAAAGCAAACTTAAGAGTTTAAATTAAAATGTATTTCAAATCAACTTGGTGTCCACTGGTCATGGAAGGCCTGAGCACACTCCCTCATCAAGGATACCCTGCGTGGACATAGGCTCTAAAGTAGGACAAGGTAGAAACAATGACTGCAGATGCTCGAAACCAGAGTCTGGATTAGAGTGATGCTGGAAAAACACAGCAGTTCAGGCAGCATCCGAGGAGCAGTAAAATCGACGTTTCGGGCAAATGCCCTTCATCAGGAATACAGGCAAAGAGCCTGAAGGGTGGAGAGATAAGTGAGAGGAGGGTGGGGGAGAAAGTAGCGTAGAGTACAATAGGTGGGTGGGGGAGGGGATGAAGGTGATAGGTCGGGGGGAGGGTAGAGTG
>NC_057719.1:44753109-44803815 GCF_004010195.1 Chiloscyllium plagiosum
ATGGTCTGGGAGATGATGGTTTGGTGGTGGGGGTGGGGGTCATGGTCGAGGGGGCAGTAGGAAGAGGTGTCCTCGAGTTGGCGTTTGGCTTCAGCGGTGTAGAGGTCAGTGCACCAGACTACCACTGCGCCCCCTTTATCTGCTGGCTTGATGGTGAGGTCGGGATTGGAGCAGAGGGATTGGAGGGCTGCGCATTGTGACGGTGAGAGGTTGGAGTGGGGGAGGGTAGACAGTTTGAGGCGGTTAATGTCCCGGCAGCAGTTGGAAATGAAGAGGTCGAGGGCAGGTAATAGGCCAGCACGGGGTGTCCAGGTGGATGCAGTGTGTTGGAGGTGGGCGAAGGGGTCCTTGGAAGGTTGGTGGGAGTCCTGATTGTGAAAGTAAGCTCGGAGGCGGAGGCGGCGGTAGAAGTGTTCGACGTCACGGCGTGCATTAAATTCATTGATGCGTGGGCGGAGGGGGATGAAGGTGAGTCCTTTGCTGAGGACTGATCATTCGTCCTCACTGCCAGTCATACACATTGGGCAGACACAGTAGGGTCTGCCTACTGAAAGGCAGATCATGCTTAACTAGTTTACTGGAATTCTTTGAGGATATTATGAGCGCGGTGGACAATGGGGAACCAGTAGATGTGATGTATTTGGATTTCCAGAAGGCAGTTGACAAAGTGCTTCACAAAAGGTTGCTGCATAAGATAAGGTGCACAGCATTCAGAGCAATGTATTAGTATGGATAGAAGATTGGTTACTCACAGAAAACAAAGAGTGGGGATAAAGGGTGTTATTTTTTCTGATTGGTGATCAACGGTTTGCCTCAGAGATCAGTGTTGGGACCACAACTGTTTAGGGGGCGGCTCAGTGGTTAGCACTGCTGCCTCACAGCACCAGAGACCCAGGTTCAATTCCCATCTCGGGCAACTGCCTGTGTGGAGTTTGCACATTCTCCCCTTGTCTGCGTGGGTTTCCTCCGGGTGCTCCGGTTTCCTCCCACAGTCTAAAGATGTGCAGGTTTAGGTGAATTGGCCATGCTAAATTGCCTGTAGTGTTATGTGCATTAGTCAGGGGTAAATGTAGGGGAATGGGTCTGAGTGGGTTGCTCTTCGGATGGTCGGTGTGGACTTGTTAGGCTGAAGGACCTGTTTCCACACTGTAGGGAATCTAATCTAATCTACAAATATTGCAGCATGCTGCTGTGCAGAGGGATCTGGGTATCCTTGTGCATGAATCACAAGAAGTTGGTTTGTAGGTGCAGCAGGTAATTAAGAAGGGAAACGAAATACTGTCCCGAATTGCTCAAGGAATTGAGTTTAAAAACAGGCAGGTTATGCTGCAGCTGTATCGGATGCTGGAGAGGCCATACCTGGAGCACTATGCACAGTTTTGGTCTCCTTACTTGAGAAAGGATGTACTGGCACTGGAGAGGGTGCAGAGGGGGTTCACGAGGTTGATTCCAAAATTGAGAGGGTTGGCTTATGAGGAGAGATTGAGTAGACTGGCACTATGCTCATTGGAATTTAGAAGAATGAGCTGAGGATCTTACTGAAAAAAACAGAATTATGAAGGGAATAGATTAGATCGAAGCAGGGAGGATGTTTTCACTGGCAGGTGAAACTAGAATTAGTGAGCACAGTCACAAGATAAGGGGGAGCAGATTCAGGACTGAATTGAGGAGGAATTTCTTTTCCCAAAAGGTTGTGAATCTATGGAATTCCCTGCCCAATGACGCAGTTGAGGCTACCTCGTTAAATGTTTATAAGACAAAGATCGATGGAACGTTGAACTATAAATGAATTAAAGGTTCTGGTGAATAAACGGGTAAGTGGAGCTGAGTCCATGAAAAGATCAGCCATGATCTTATTGAACGGTGGAGCAGGCTCGAAGGGCCAGATGACCAAATCCTGCTCCTAGTTCTTTTGTTCTTATGATTCTATTCACAGCCTTCTGCCTGGGCCTGTTACTGACCACCTGGGCCAGGCTAAGAAACAGAGCTACGGGAGGTCATCTCATCTTCCTGTCTGTCCCCACACCAGGTATTGAAAGATCAAGAGCACCTGGCTGAACTGCAACCAAATGTTAACTAAAGATCTCTTAGAAAATAAAACAAGGAGTTATAGCCAGCTGCAGTTTAAATATACATGGGGGTTAATCTGCTTAATTCATGATTGCACTGGACTACAGCAAGCAACGTCTTGGTTCCCGGGTCTCCATTGGTAATGAATGGGACTCCTATATTGACAGCTTTCCACAGTGGGCCTCTGCCAGTGCTGGATGATAAAATGGAAGGCCAGCTTGTATCCAGCTGGTGGACAAAGGAAAGGAAGGGAGGCGTGTGCAGCAGGAAACTTCTCTGCATCAAGCAAAAGGACATGGAAGGAATTTCCTCAAGTAATTCTGAACTGTGGCTCCTTGAAGGAGGTTTCAGGGCATGGGGTCAATGTGAAATTCCATCTAAACTGCCATCAGCTCACTTGACTTCCAGCTTTATCTTCTGTCCTGGGAAACTGTCCTGGGTGTTGTGACTCCCTAATAATAGTCATTACCCTAAACAGTGAGAGGGTTAGTCTTCTAAGTAATGTGACCATGCCCTCACAACTCCTGTACAGACTTAGGAAGATTGGATTGATCTACAAACAAGAGCTACATGTTATAATCTCCACGGCACACCATTAGATGGGGACTCAATGTAAAAGGTATGACTGCAGAACCTGAAGACAATAAGCCACCCAACCTGGTGTGAAGGCATTCCAATGCCTGACTTCCCTCCTTAAGTGGAGGACTCAGAAGCTCAGCAGTGATCCTTTAGTCCGAGGAAACCTCTGTGAGTATCCGCTGTGTCCAATTCCGGGGAGGCATCAAAGTGACCAACTGATAGCACACCATGTCGTTGACTTGTTGGTTTATGACCAACACTCAGCTGTGGCTGGATAGTTCAGTCCAGTACCTGTGGTGAGTGGGGATATTGACCTCCAGCTCTTTCCAGATCACTGTTCAACTCTTGTCAGTAGGGCTAAGATAGTCTCCCAAGCAGAAGAAATGGGGCAAAAGGCCTAAGCACCTCTGGCAGAGTCCACCTGCCACTGACCAACCAGCAATCTGGAACATTTTCCCCAGTTGATCTTTGCAGAGGAAGCTGCAGTGTTTATTTCTCGACATTTGGGTTTCTTCTGCAGTTCAGCTGGCTCTGTGAACATGGGAAACGTGTGCTCAATGTAAGTGAAAGGGCAACCTCTGTGCCCAGCCATGTACAGAGCCAAGCCCCTAAACATCCTCCAAAAGAGGCTCAGGCCAGACAAGTGGCAGTCTTGACATAGTCCTCTCCCAAAGACATGGCAACATTAATTAGACACTTTCTGCAGTGGTGTATAGAAATGAGCTCCAGACCACAAACTGAATTCCGAGCCCCAAATAAATATATGTGATTCATCCTGTCAAACATTTTCTCCTGCTCAAAGGACAGGCAGGCGGCTGACAGACCTGACCTCTGGAATAGAAGTGTCGTGACCTGGATCTAATGGATGTTATCATAAATGGTTCAGCCTGGGAACATGTAGGAATAGTCAGAGTGGACTATGTGGTTAATACTGTGCCAAGGCAGGAATATATGGCCGTGGCAAAGATTTTATAATCTATGAGAGGATGGCAACTGAACACTAGTCTTTAAAAAGGTAGAAATGCCCCTCTTTGGCTGCAGAGAGAAGGGACAATTCTTCGTTGGCTAAATATTTTTCCAGGACCTACATGTAGTCATTCCCTGGGATGTCTGAAAGCACAATGTGGAACCTGATAGTCAGTCCATCCTGCCTTGTGGGATATGGCCCTGGAGTGCTGATCATGGGTGCCAGTCAGTGTCTAGCTTTCTGGTGCCCCTGGGCCAACCTAAGGAAAGTCCTCCCAGATCTGGAGAGTACAAAGCGATGTAATAGGGTCACGTTTGAGTCGTGATACTTTTGGAATCTGAGTTAAGAGAACTGTCATCAGTCAGCAGTATATGCAGCTGCTGACAGACTATTGCCTCTTTTTTCCAGCAAATAGAAGAAAAGGGAGCCACGGTTCAGAAACCAGATTCACAGTTTCATGTACACATGTCAGGTTCTGGCAAATTGCAGCATGGCCTCCTTCTCTTTGTACACTTGCTGCAGAGCCAGGTGTTCAGTGAACTGATTAAGACTCCAGGTCAAGCACTTCCTTGTCTTTCTCCAATTTATTGACCTTGGGTTTCCCATTCACATACTGGTATGGAAGATGGGGCTATGTGCCATGCTCACATCCCACAACAATCTCCAGGAGGGGAAGCCTCCTTGCTTCCTTCTCTGGTCAGCTCAGAGCCCTGGAACTATTCATTTACCCACTATATGTTAAAATGTCAGCATGCGGACCACATCTGAGCATTGGACAGAGTGAGAAGATAGCCAGCCTATCAGACTTTGAGGCACACCACTCCACCATCCACGAGGAATTAACTCCTGGACTGGTGCTTGTTTCCTGTCAGAAGTGAGCATAAGAGGTATAGTTAGTAAGTTTGCAGATGACACCAAAATTGGAGGTGTAGTGGACAACAAAGAAGGTTACCTCAGATTACAACGGGATCTTGATCAGATAAGCCAATGGGCTGAGGAGTGGCAGATGGAGGTTAATTTCGATAAATGTGAAGTGCTGCATTTTGGGAAAGCAAATCTTAGCAGGACTTATACACTTAATGGTAAGGTCCTCGGGAGTGTTGCTGAACAAAAAGACCTTGGAGTACAGGTTCATAGCTCCTTGAAAGTGGAGTCGCAGGTAGATACGATAGTGAAGAAGGTGTTTGGTATGCTTTCCTTTATTGGTCAGAGTATTGAGTACAGGAGTTGAAAGGTCATGTTATGGCTGTACAGGACATTGGTAAGGCCACTTTGGAATATTGCATGTAGTTCTGATCTCCATCGGGAAGATGTTGTGAAACTTGAAAGGGTTCAGAAAAGATTTACAAGGATGTTCTCAGGGTTGGAGCATTTGAGCTATAGGAAGAGGTTGAATAGGCTTGGGCTGTCTTCCCTGAGTGTTGGAGGCTGAGGGGTGACCTTATAGAGGTTTATAAAATCATGAGGGGCATGGATAGGATAAATAGACCAAGTCTCTTCCCTGTGGTGGGGGAGTCCAGAACTAAAGGGCATAGGGATAGGGTGAGAGGGGAAAGATATAAAAGAGACCTAAAGGGCAACCTTTTCACACAGAGGGTGGTACATGTATGGAATGAGCTGCCAGAGGAAGTGGTGGAGGCATTTAAAAAGGCATCTGGATGGGTATCTGAATAGGAAGGGTTTGAAGGGATATGGGCCGGGTGCTGGTAGGTGGGGCTAGACTGGGTTGGGATATCTGTCTGTATGGACAAGTTGGACTGAAGGATCTGTTTCCATGCTGTACATCTCTATCATTCTCTGACTCTAAGTACACCACACACTTGACAGATCCTTTACTCAACAGGGCATAAGCAAGATGGCAGCTGATTAGGGCTCCTGACCAGAGCTTGTACGCTCTGACTGCTCTTTTTTCTTTCTTCTCTCACATTTTTCTTTCCTTCCTTTAGTTCTTTAGGTTTTTTTTCCTTTCTCTACTTACCTTCTGGAGGGAGATCAGTCATGGGGACAGGGGCGGTGACTGTAGCTGCTGGGAGACTTTGACTGTCGGCCAAGAGGCGGCTGGTGTGCCGAGGCGGAACTCTGGCACTTGGCGGCATCATGGCTTCATGATGTCCAGAGGGGTACCAAAGCGGGACTCTGCAGCAAGGCAGCTAACGCAGCAGTAGAGTGTGGCAGCGGCTGGGACCCAGCATGGGCCCGGGTGGCGGAGGCGGTGAGGCAGTGGCTGGCAGTGAAGGATGTCAGCAGCAGTCAGGGCCAAAGTCTTACAAGTGGCGGTAAAGCCCTGTGAACCCAAGGATATCAGCAGCAGCAGTCGGTGATGAAAGTGGCTGGCGAGCACGGGTTTAGACCAGTGCAGGGGAGCACGAGGGAGAGCGAGCTCTCTTGGGGAAAGCCCAACTTAGAGCATCTGCCAGCCGTGGCTTAAGAAAGGTCTGTAATGTTTGACTTCTTTAATTTTTTTTCTTTATGTTTCTACTTCTGTAAGTAAGATTTTGTACTTCGGTACTTTGTACCTAAGATGGCGTCATGTGTGGCAACATTGTACACTTTCCACTGTACTCTTGTATCCTGTACTTGACAATTAAACCTAAATCTAAGTCTCCATCTACTTCTCTCCTTATAAGAAGTGAGATGTTCCTAAACTTACATTGTGCTCCTCTGCTGCTATTGATGTTGAGGCTTAACACTTGAGAGTTCCATTCAAAAGCAGGGAAGAAGCTGTTCCTAATCCTGATTTTGTACGCGATTTTCAAACATTTGTATCTTCTGCCCGACTGAAGAGGGTGGAAGAGAGTATAACCAGGGTGTTGCCTGCTTTTCTGAGGCAGGGGGAAGTGTGGATGGAGTCAGTGGAAAGAAGACTTGATTGCGTGATGGATGGGCTGTGTTCACGACATTCTGCAGTTTCTTGTGGTCTAGGGAAGAGCAGTTGCCATGCCAAGCTGTGATGTTTCCAGATGGGATGCTTTCTATGATACATCTATAAAAATTGGTCAGAGGTTTTGTGGACATGCTGAATTTCCTTAGCCTCCTGAGGAAGTAGAGACATTGTTGTGCTTTCTTGACTGTCATGTGGGTGGACCAGGACAGATTGTTGATGATTGTCACTCCCAGGAACTTGACGCTCTTGACCATCTCTACCTCAGCACCATTGATGCAGAGAGGGGTGTGCCCTCCACTCTGCTTCCTGAAGTCGATAACCAGCTCCTTCTTCTTGCTAACATTGATGGAGAGGTTGTTGTCTTTACACTGTGCTGCTAAGCATTCAATCTCTTTCCTGTATTCTGTCTTGTTGTTTGAGATCCAATCTACATTGGTGGTGTTATCAACAAACTTGTAAATGGAGTTGAGATGGAATTGGCCACATAGTCATGTGTTTACAAGGAATACAGTCGGGGACTGAGTGAGCAGCCTTGCGGCGTACCGGTGTTAGGGATTATTGTGGAAGAGGTTTTGTCGCCTAATCTTACTTACTGCGGTCAGCAAGTTAAGAATCTAATTACAGAGGAAGGAGCACACACCTAGGTCTTGGAGTTTAGAGGTGAGTTTGTTTGGAATTATGGTGTTGAAAACAGAGCTCTAGTCAATAAGTAGGAGCCTGATGTAGGTAACCTTGTTGTCCAGGTGTTCCAGGGATGAATGTAGGGTCAGGGACATGGCATCTGCCATGGACCTGTTGTGCCATTAAGTGAATTGCAAAAGATCAAGGCAGCCTGGGAGCCTGGAGTTGATGTGAGCCATGACTAACCTCTTGAAGCACTTCATAACTATGGAGATTAGAGCCATCGGGGAGTAGAGATTGAGGTGTGCTGCATGATTTTCCTTTGGCATCAGATGATGGTGGTCTTTTTGAAGTGGATGGGACCTGATTGAGGAGCAAGGGCCTTTGGTGATTTCAGTCCTGGCTGTAATCATTAGTCCCCTGGTAGTGCTATTGAACAATGCACAAGTGCTGACCTCGGGTTTGCTGGCAGCTGGTTGTGGTATGATTTCCGCCCCTGGGCTGTGGCATCTGACTGGCAGTTTATTTGGTGGTCCTTCCCAAAGGTGGGTGATGCCAGGCTCTTGCTGGTGGGTGAGAACCTTATCTACTTTTGACAGAAAAGCATTTAAAATATGAACAAGATGAACCACTGATTTTATACAATGCCAAAGATATCTCAAAAATGAACAGATTGTATAAAACTAATGTTGTCACACTTCAAATTACTTTTGGCTACTGTATAGATGTTGTTAAAATCTGTAGGGAGGCTTGAGAATTGATAATTTAGTTAAGTCTTAAGTTAAAACAGACAAACTTTATTTATTAACCTATTATCTATGCATTGGTTATACCAATGTTGTTAGTCTGATGTCTGGCCGGTTAAACTGTTTCTATACCTGGCGCAAATGGACAGCCCATACTCAGAATGGCACTAAGATCCCCGGCACAAAGCTGAATCTGGTGGCTGTTCTCACTGTCTGTCTGAGGATCTTTCACACCCAGAATTTCACTGTTTTCATTCCACTACCACTTTGTTAACACAAAATTAAAATAAGCCTGGCTACTCCTGATGTGGAAAGCACATGCATGAACCCTCAGAGCTCAGAACCGTGGAATATCAATTTATCTTGAGTTATTTTACAATTGATGTATTATTTACCTTCTTCTGACATGCAAGGTAAAACTCTTTAGGCAGAACACGTATGACTGGCAAAATAATTCCAATACATCTCCAACTCTCCCCACCCCCTCCATAATTACCTTCACATCAGGGCATCTGCTTTCCTACTCAACAGGCAGCTAACTTGTCAATCAGGCTGCCTGTCAATCAAGATGCCTATCAATCAAACTGTCTGTTGAGCGGGGATGGTTCTTAAAAAAACATATAAAGACGTCCTGTAGTTAAATTCATTCGGAAGTCTGGGAAATTCATCCTTCTGGTTTTCCCGTCTCAACCATCCCCTTCCTATTCCCTGCAGGGATACCAGTAAATATTGGCAGGTCAGTGTGTACACAAAGATAGGCCAAAACCGTAGGAAAATTTGAGTCATTTACTTAAATTTAGTTGCTTATTTTCCAAGGTAATACCACATCCATATTTATAATAAAACACCAAATGCTCCAAGACAATAAACTGTCCTTTTAAGATGTGAAAGTTCTTTAAATTATATGGCACATGATGGGTTACACTGTATTTACATAAATGCCAGAGGATTATCCAAACTAATGTACCAAGCTTGAAAGTCTAGCCATTACAACCTGCGCAAGAACACAAGCAGCAAACATAAGATTCCATATCAGAAGGAGACAGGAATAGGGATAGCACGGTTTTGTGGTCAGATACAATCCAAGGAATACTGTTCCTGACAACCTTTCCTAGATTCTGTTTCCTGACTGCAGCCAGGGAGTGGATTGAATAGAGGGAGGCTTGATGGGGTGCTTGAATGACATCACTGTGAAGGGATGGCGATATTACAATTCAGAAGCCTGGGGGCAACATTTTTACTTCTGCCCAGATTCAAACCCACCAGTTTTCATGAGTTTAAGTTACTCCTCCACTGTCCCTATCAACTATCAATCAAACTGCTTGTCAAGGGAAGTCAATATTTACACACATTCTGCCACTCTAATCTCAATTCCTGTTAAATATTACTTCCAAGACAAATGTTTCCATAAAGAGAAAGTACTGATGTGATCCCAAGAATTTAGTAATGATCAAATTAGTGATAAATCCTAACTTTTGCTAAAGTTTGTATTGTACACAAAAATGGTTCACCGTTACAAATACATCCCTATTTGTGTGTTACGTATCCCAATACCTGTTCTTTACAATTTAAATCACCTGTATTTTTTTCTTCAGTGCCTATAGTTGATTCTGTGACTTGTTATGTCCACCAGTACTCCCAAGCAAAGTAATTTCCCTTACTGATGGAATTTGACACCAGAGAGACACGTTTCTCATTGATATTTGAAATGTGCCTGTCCAGTAGGCAAGATAAGAAAAGTCACAAAACCTTAATCCTAATACCCCAGCAATCAATATTTTAAAACAAGCAGGTATTTGCTTAGCTGTAAGATTCCAACCATGTTCAAAATTGACGTTCAGGAATCACAAGATGCCCAGTTAAAACAGACCCCTTCACTTTATAGAGATGTAACCTGGGGCCCAAGCAGTGAGCCCCAGGTGTAGTGACATTCCCTCCATGCAGGCAGCAAGTCTAAAATATTCCTCACCATATGGAAGATGTTGGCCTCCCTTTCCCTGAATCCCAGTTTCAAAACATCTCCTTCTAGTTTTCTGGAATCCAGTGGGTGGCCCATGGCTGCTCTTATTTAAGCTGCCAGCAGATGCCCTATAATCCCTTCAAGGCCAGACTTCAGGCAACTAGGCAGATAAAAGCAGATGTAAAGAGATCATTTCATTACTGATGGTGCCTGTCGACCAGGAACTTTTTTTGTTGATAAAGATTTTGGAAAATTCCTCCAGTTTGGAGAAGCTAAGAACATTCAACGTGTCAGAATTTGGTAAAAACGTCTTGATTCCCCTACTGGAAATAAACTGAGGAATACTGAAAGATTGCACACTCTGTACTCGTATTGAATTTTGGATGGAGTTGCTATACTCAGTTTTTCCAAATTTTCCTCCCAATCCCTTGAGTATTTCCTAATATTAGGAGCAGGTCAGGGTACACTTTTGACTCTGTTGATCTTATAGCTTTGTTACTGATTTAAAAGAATATAGAAGTTACTTTCAAGCAAATCGATCATTTGCACACAAAATTGTTGCTGAAAATCGTGTATGTCAGAATAACAATTGTGACAATAGACCTCTGGACATTTAATTTTATGATAAATCTTATAAAATTGCTTGTAGTCAAGTTTTCATGACAATTACTTAACACAAGTGGATCAAACCCTTGAAATTTGAGCTTAGTGTGAATTGCAGATGAACAGATTTTTGTTTAGCAACATTTCATTCTCAATTAAATAAAACCCATCTGAATATTTTTATTGCCTTGGTCATAATAATTGAGTAACAATCCTTCTATTCTCTGGCCAATTTTTTTCAACTAGGGCCTTTGAAAACATATGAGTAAGGTACTTGATGTTGTTCTCATTTTCTAATTCTCCTCTGGGCATTCCAGGCTGCAGAATTTAACATTTAATGAGAATTTTTTATATATGTGTGAAGAAATGATTAAAACTAGGCTTGTTTACAGTGTACTGAAATACCAGCCATATTTGAAAGACTTAGCTTCTAATGAATGCAGAGACTTCAATCAATGTTATCTCCCTGTGGTTTCGGCATGCTCTTGTTCAGTTTATATTAGCTGGCTTTTGTTGACAAAGTCCTTTGCAATTCTACCACATGAGAGAAGCAACTAACAGTCAACCTGGCAGTATATACTATGCATGTATTCACACTGCTACTGTAAATAAAACCAAGCATTTCAGCAAAATGATTATTTTAACCTCCTTTGTTTCTGCTTGGTTTTGATAGATTGCATTCATCATCATTGCTGGAGCTCCTGTTGAAATGCTGTGGCCAGTTTTGCTATATTTTTCCTCTGTGAATGTTTCCAGGGAACAGCATGTACACTAGTAGGGGGTCTCAGCTTTTAAAACAGTGTTTCATTTTCATGCAGCAGCTCATCAGCCTCAGTTAAACTAATACAGGTGTTTATGATTTGCAATCCTGTTCAATCAAGTGATCCATCAGTTACTTCAAGTACTAACTACCCCACTTGAGTTTAGCTACTTTATTGTTTCTCTATTGATGTCAGTGATAATTTATTGATCAGGAAAAGTGTTATTGTGCAAGAGGTGAGTGGAATGATGTACATACTTTTGTATTTAATTGTCCTCATTTGAATGATTTCTCACCAGAATATGTTCTCTCTTCACATAGGTGTAGTGACTCATCACACTTTAAAATAAACTGTGAATAGGCACCTAAATTCTCAATTTCACAACTGCTACTTTTTCTGTCATAGCTGGTAAGATACTGGAGATTCTTTCTCATAACAACATAGCTCATCCTATAGGTATCCCTATTTTTTAAAATGAAATCACAATTATAACTTAGCCAACTACAGGACATTGTAACTACAAGGTTCCCAGAACAGCAAATCCCATTACTGAGAAGATTAGATTAGATTAGATTAGATTACTTACAGTGTGGAAACAGGCCCTTCGGCCCAACAAGTCCACACCGACCCACCAAAGCGTATACCACCCAGACCCATACTCCTACAGTTACCCCTTCACCTAACACTACGGGCAATTTAGCATGGCCAATTCACCTAACCTGCACATTTTTGGATTGTGGGAGGAAACCGGAACACCCGGAGGAAACCCACGCAGACACAGGGAGAATGTGCAAACTCCACACAGAGAGTCGCCTGAGGCAGGAATTGAACCCGGGTCTCTGGCGCTGTGAGGCAGCAGTGCTAACCACTCTGCCACCGTGTCGCTCACAAAGCCTGTGGGCGGCACCCTGAGAAGCTAACCCTGTGCTTGAAAGCATTGTTGGATGAAGAAATATAGTTCAAGACACAGAGGAATTCTCTGCTATTGTTAAGTAACGTTATGAGACTTTGTTTTTACATCCACCTAACCTGTCAGACCATTTGTCATCTGATCTAAGGCATCTCCAACACAGCACCATTTCCTCAGTACTACACCAAGGGGTGTCTGTCTGGATCATTCACTGAGACCCAACCCCCACCAACTGTCATCAGAAGGCAACCACCTGGAAATATTGCATGAACCAGGTGCAAGGGCACTCCCTTCATTTGGATGGGAACGTTCAGTGTTCACCAGGGATTTGAACTCTGGCCTTGTTTAAATGAGATGTTGACCAGGGATGTGTCCTGGGTAACACTGGGAAATTGTTGGGAAAAGAAGTTTGGAATTTCTGTCTGCTGAATCTTTGGCAACAAGGTAAAAGGGAGGGGAAATCTTGAACAGGGATCTCTTTATAAACAGATACCCACTTCCTCGAAGTGCATAAAACCCCGTTACCATTCTCATGAAATGATAGATAAACCTTGCATAAGGCATTATTGTTCCAGCTTAAGTAGCTCTCCTTAAAGGGATCCCTAGGGAAACCTGGCTGCCATTTTGGTGAAAGTTCCATGTGGTTTGGGGAGGCTGATATATTCTGTTTCCAAGCTACAGAGGCCATGTATGGCCTGTTTTTACTTCCCAACATGCCTGACCTGTTGGCTGGTTCTTGTCAAACCATATGAGCTCCAAATCAGCATCCAAATGTTAGCTTGCCTGTGAAATTTCAATGACTCCTGTAGCTGATATAGTTTGGGTCTCCAAAAGGTGACTTTGAGATGGGCACTACTAACTTTAGGCCTGTTTGATATTAGTGACACACTTATATTGATAGTCAAATAAATTTCATTTCCATTACTATATCTGATATAAAATCTGAGAGTTGTCAGGGTGATCAGACATTAGTCATTTTTAGTCATTGAAAATTAATCTCAAACAAGAAATAGAAAGGGTAATTTTTTGGAGAAGGGAATGACATTTTTATATTATTAGAATTTTTGAAAGTTAACTAACATGAAGTCAACTTGTGTTTAATCTATAGATCAACAGTACAAACAGTTAATACAAAATGGGGATTTAACACTTAGTTGTGCATTCTTACCAATAAAAGATCTTTTTAAAATTTAATTTTCTTTTGCCACTCTTAGAACCTGGATTACCGACTGAAGGACTCTCATAGAGGATGCCTGTTGTAGTGTTACTAAATTCACCAAGTTACACTGCAACAGGAGGACTGATCATGACTGACAGCTTCGTGAGCAGGTCAAGGTAAATGCCACTGCACTTATCTATTGAATAACTTCCCTTGGGTTGACAGAATTGTGCTTTACTTAGAGTTACTGGATTGCACTGTGCCTTGTCTTGGTTTGAACTCTTTACTGATTCATATATCTCCTAATCCTTCTGTGACAGTGATGTTCAATCAACCAAGGCAGTTAGTGCCAGCAGGAGAAAGAAACACACAGATTGACTGGGACTGTTTCAGCAGTAGCAGATTGGTGACCTCCAAGGTAATATTATTCTTTGATTACACACTTAAATGCAGTCATTTACTGAAATGAATGAAGAATTATATTATTGATATGTAACACATGGCGAAACATTGCCTGCATTTTATCATTTCAGTGTTATTTAGCGAACAATAACTCAGAATTACAGAAGTATAGAACCAAGATTAAGACAGTATTTTTCTGTCTTTTGCTATGATGGTTTTAAGTATAATACCTAGTTTAAAAAGTGAAAGCTAGAAAATGGAAATGCTTGACTCTGAAAATGTATATTTTGTAGAAGTCAGTTTTCAATGGATGGATAATCCAGCTCAAGGAAAATGAGAATATTTTTTCTGGGATTTTTTTAGTTCTGTCACCTCTTCACACTATGTTAGCCTGGTTATAAGATCACAACTGCTTCTCTGCTCAGTCACAAGATCCCCAATGGTCTCCTCATGTTCATAGAAGGACTCCACTTGTTTCTGGTGGATGTCCTTGCTAGTTGAAAACAGCAAGTTTAAGTAGAAACCTGTTGGTGCAGAGCAGGATATCAGCATGTCAGGTAAGTCCCATTGGTGATTTTAATCGAATATTCCAGTAGTATTGAAGTGATGTGGATAGGGCCTCAGTCCCATATTGCATGTGGAAGTTAGAATGGAGGACCTTAGGCTCCAGGCTGGTGGGATTTATCAGGGGTCCAGACTAAAAGCAGCTGAGAGAGAGTCTGAGGCAAACAGAGTCCAGAACGGGCAGTTTCAAAGGCCTGCCTCCATTCCCAAAAAGCTTTGGCATCGTGCATTAAACCGACTATCTCGCATCTATTCACTCTCGCAACAAAATACCTGTACTCTCTCAACCTCTTGAATTATCAGCTTGTGGACTAGAAACCTTCCCTAGACGGAGGTATCAATGACCAGGGGCCATAGATTTAAGGTAACAGGCAGAGGGTCTAGAGGACATATAAAGAAACCTTTTTCACCCAGAGGCTGGTAGGAATCTGAAACTCACTGCCTGTAAGGGCATAGAGTAGAAACCTTCATAACATTTTAATATGTATGTAGAAGTGCACTTGTGATGCTAAGGCAGACAAGGCAATGGGCCAAGAGCTGGAAATGGGATTAGAATAGCTAGTTTTTGGTGAGCACAGACATGATGGTCTGATGGGCCTTTTTCATAGAATCTCTGCAGTGAAGAAATAGGCCCTTCAGCCCAAGAAGTCCACACTGATCTTCCAAAGAGTAACCCACCAGACCAATTCCCCTTACCCTATTATCCCACACTAATGCACCTAACCTACACATTGTTAAACACTACGTGTAACGTAGCATGGCCAATTCACCTAACTTGCACATCTTTGGATTGTGGGAGGAGATGGCAGCACCTGGAGGAAACCCAAGCAGACACGGAGAGAATGTGCAAACTCCACACAGACAGTCACCCAGGCCCCTGGCGCTGTGAGGCAGCAGTGCTAACCACTGAGCCACTGTGCCACCCTTTTTCTCTGCTGTAGCCCTATAAGACTTTACAATAAGATGGTATCTCCAGCAGAACTACTATAATATTTCATTTGTCTGATATCATTTTCTACTTGAAGTTCAGCTTAGCCCATAGAAATTATTGTTCAGATTTTGCAACATAACTGGGAAAATAGTCAACATTTCTCATGCCATGTGCATAGTAAAATTAGTTGTTGTTTTCTTTAATTCATTCATGGGATGTGGGTATTTCTGGCGTGGCCAGCATTTATTGTCCATAGTTGTCCTTAACAAGGTGGTAGTGAGCTACTTTCTACAATCAATGCAGTCCATTTGGTGTAGCTAAATCCACAGTGCTGTTTAGGGAAGAGATCCAAGATTTTTTTTAAATTAGATTAGATTAGATTACTTACAGTGTGGAAACAGGCCCTTCGGCCCAACAAGTCCACACCGACCCGCCGAAGCACAACCCCCCCATTCCCCTATATTTACCCCTTTACCTAACATTACGGGCAATTTAGCATGGCCAATTCACCTAACCTGCACATTTTTGGACTGTGGGAGGAAACCGGAGCACCCAGAGGAAACCCACGCAGACACCGGGAGAATGTGCAAACTCCACACAGTCAACCGCCTGAGTTGGGAATTGAACCCGAGTCTCTGGCGCTGTGAGGCAGCAGTGCTAACCACTGTGCCACCGTGCCACCGTGGTTGACCCAGTGACAGTGAAAGAACAGTGATCTATTTCCAAGTCAGAATGGTGACTGGCTTGGAAGGGAAGGTGCAGGTGGTGGTGTTCCTATGTTCTGTTGTCCTGGCCCTTCTAGATGGCAGTGGTTGTGGGTTTGGAAGGTGTTGTCTAAAGATCTTTGTTGAATTTCTGCAGTACATCTTGTATCTAGTACATGCTGCTGCTACTGAGCATCAGTGGTAGACTGTTTGAATGCTTGTGGATGTGGTGACTTAGATGGTGTAAAGCTTTTTGAATGTTGTTGGAACTGCATTCATGTAGTCAAGTGGTGAATATTGTATCACATTTCTGACTTCTGCTTTTAGAAGGTGGGCATGGTTTATGGAGGCAGGAGGTGAAATTACTCACTGCAAGATTCCTACCTCTGACCTCCCCTTGTAGCGGCAGTATTTATGTGTATACTTTATCTCTTTAGTAATTGGTTCTCATCTATTAGAGTGAAGCGTTCAGCTTTTCCTAAAGGGAAAATGTTATTAGTCATTTATTTCTAAAATGAAGTCAAAACTTCCCACAAAGGCTCCTCTTCATTCCTTTCTGTGATGCCTGTGCTGTGGAATTCCTGTGTTCACAAGGTTGTTCTGCTTTAAATCCAGGGTTGGCAGTATCACTGTACTTGGAGAAAGTGAGCTCTGCCATTGCATCATAAAGTGCCCATACAGGAGAACATCCCAGAACCCACTCCGAGGCTGTCAGGATTTACCTGTGGTCTCTCCTATCATGGTAGCATATCCTACCATTGCAGGAAAATGTCGGTAAGGTGGGAGGTGGCATTTTATTGGGCATTGAACTGGACCGAGTGGAGACCTAGTATTTGGCCCTGCATTGGGGTTCACACACCAATGGTAATATACCAACTAGTTGGTGGGTCCCCCTCCTGATCCCTTTCCTGCCATATTTACAGCTGTCTCACCACCCAAATCATTGGCAAAAGACTGGGAAAATTCAGACCTCTCTGAAATTGTACACTGGTGTACACGGAGAATCTTAGTAACAAATGACATTCTTTGTGACTGTGACCATGGTACATTCTCCCTCTTTAAGTTTACTGATATCTTTAATGCCATTGATCAGATTTCGCTTCCATTAGCCAGTTCTGTAGAACTGCCCTGACCTAAGACCTCACTTGGCTATCATAGTGACAGCATTTCTAGCAAAGCTTCTTTTCATATCTAAGCCATCCTTTCTGGAGTCCCACACAAGGATCTACCTATCTATGTACTTATCCTTTGCTTTCTTCTTTTTTGTATTTACATATTACCTCTTGGTAGCATCCTGCATGGACTTGGGGATCAGTACTTATGCCAGTTCTGTTTGGGCAAGTTGTTAAAAAAGTGGTGAGGAAGGTTGTAAAAAGAAGCATAATTTATGTGAATTGAATGACCAACCTCAGCACAATCAAGTTAATGATTATTCACACAGTAATTTGTTTACGGTTCAAGATTGTTCATTCACTGCTGGGTGGCCAGCATGTGGCTAATGGATGCAAAAATGACAAATGTTGCATTAGGGTACAACATCAAGGGTTGCGAACTGTTGTACTGAAAGCTGCTGTTCAACTTACATAAACAACTCTATTTTCATTGATGACTGTGTTTACATAAGAGACACTGACAGAATTCCAAGGCAGATCCCAGCTGCTGGGTAATTCTAAAATGGCCAGTTATATTTTGAGCAGAAATGCTAATATTCTATCCTCCTATTCATGTATGAGAAATAAACCTTGAGTTTGGATTTAAGATCACAAACACAGGTAATGAGCAAATGCTATGTTATAGCTGCTGTTTTCCAGTGTCACACATCAATATTGTCTGAGAATTCATTGTTACTGTGGTTACCAAGCAGATAAGAAGCCTTCCTCCCACAGGCCCAACACAATAGATTCTGTTGTTTTAGGAGTCTAGTTTTCCCATTTTGATAAAATAGTTGGTATCCTTAGCTAGGCTTTATTAATTACCTAAAAATAGAACCACACAACATCGCCTTCAGTGTGGTCTGCTGAGTCAGCTTTTTAATTTCTTCATGCAAGACCTACCAATTAGATGGAAACTTATCTTTCCTTTTAAAAGAAATTATTTTTTCATTCGTCTGTGTGACGAGTTTACAAACCTAACACATGAAAATATGGAACTGTGATCTGTTTGAAATATTCAGTTGGTACTTCGTCTCAAATGGAAGTTAGATGCAGATGTGGAATGCTACTCAACCTAATATGATTTATTCAACCAGATAAAATTGTGTCTTCCCTTTACAGTAGATAGCTGTTTCTTGAACTAAACAATTTAGGAAAAGTGCAAACAGCATAGTCACACTTGCCACTGATGCCTATAGAATTCCCTTCCAGACTCTATTGTTTTCTGGGATTTTGACCACTTCACACAGCCTGTCAAATGGTGAAATATTTTTGGTCTAGCATATATTGGCTCATGGAAAATCCTTGGACTTAAGTACTGTGTCCTAGTATAAACTCCTCAAGTCTTCCTGTGCTTAACAAGTTCCAGACTTCAATTCATAACACATCTCTCTGAGTTACACAAAGTTTTTGAGTTTGCATGAAGTTATAAAATACAGCCATTCCATGACTGAGTGGCAACAGTCTATTTTAGAAAATTAATCAGTTCTGTACACATGATGTTTTGCATCACTGCTTCATGCTGTTTTTGTTTATATGCAATTGCTGAATGATTAAATAGGATGAAGAATAATGATTCCATTGTTATAGAAGGAACAATGCAGCATGGACTTAATTTAAATCATTGTACTTCATTTCATAGTCTGTGAAAATAATTTAAAATCTGTATCCCTTGTATATGATGCTCAAGAAACATTATTTTTAGAGTTTTCTATATATTGTTTATGAAGTCATTATATTGTATATACTCATGTACAGGTCAGATTTTATGAAGAATTTTTTAAGCTGAAATTACGGGGTTGACTAATACACAAAGTATGTTTTCAAGGGGATGAAATTCATGCTTGATATGAGTCAAAAAATGGACAAACAAGAGCCAGATCTCAGTATAAAATAATAAACAGCAGAAGGAAAAAGAATTATGGCCATTATTGAATATTTATCTACAAAATAATTGTCTCTATTCTGCCTGCTACGATAGAATGGTACACAAGTCATAGAGTCATAGAGATGTACAGCATGGAAACAGACCCTTCAGTCCAATCCATCCATGCCGACCAGATATCCCAACCCAATCTAGTCCCACCTGCCAGCACCCGGCCCATATCTCTCCAAACCCTTCCTATTCATATACCCATCCAAATGCCTCTTAAATGTTGCAATTGTACCAGCCTCCACCACATCCTCTGGCAGCTCATTCCATCCATGTACCACTCTCTGCGTGAAAAAGTTGCCCCTTAGGTCTCTTTTATATCTTTCCCCTCTCACTGTAAACCTATGCCCTCTAGTTCTGGACTCCCCGACCCCAGGGAAAAGACTTTGTCTATTCATCCTATCCATGCCACTCATAATTTTGTAAACCTCTATAAGATCTTCCCTCAGCCACCAATGCTCTAGGGAAAACAGCCCCAGCCTGTTCAGCCTCTCCCTGTAGCTCAGATCCTCCAACCCTGGCAACATCCTTGTAAATCTTTTCTGAACCCTTTCAAGTTTCACAACATCTTTCCGATAGGAAGGAGACCAGAATTACACACAATATTCTAAATGTGGCCTAACTAATGTCCTGTACAGCCGCATCATGATCTCCATACTACTATGCTCAATGCTTTGACCAATAAAGGAAAGCAAACACCTTCTTCACTATCCTATCTATCTGTGACTCCACTTTCAAGGAGCTATAAACCTGCACCCCAAGGTCTCTTTGTTCAGCAAGACTCCCCAGGACCTTACCATTAAGTGTAAGGATTGCATGTTTTCATTGCATATTGCTCATGGAGGACTAATTCATAGGTCTGTTATTGAAAATCCTTGCGGAAATAACACATTTTATTAATATTTTCATGTTTAACCACAATGGGGCACTACATATTTGTACAATGCTTTCTCTCTGAAGTGAAGCACAGATTAGTGGAACATTTACTCAATAAGCTCTAGAAATGAAGAGAGATTATTGGTGAACAAACCAATCTTGAGTTGAGTGATTTAAACCATTGGCAGTGAGATCATTCCCCAGTAATACAAAAATTACAATTAATACATTAGAAATGCATTCAGGAAGAGATTATTTATCTTTGTGTTGTTATAATTGTTAACTATCTTTCCACATAGACATGTACACAAATTGATATCTGTTGATTAGATTAGATTCCCTACAGAGTGGAAACAGGCCCTTTGGCCCAACTAGTCCGCACTGACCCTCCGAAGAGCAACCCACCCAGACCCACTCCTCCTGACTAATGCACTTAACTCTATGGGCATTTTAGCATGACCAATTCACCTAACCTGCACATCTTTGGACTGTGGGAGGAAACCGGAGCACCTGGAGGAAACCCACGCAGACACGGGGAGAATGTGCAAACTCCACACAAACAGTTGCCCGAGGCTGTGTTATGAAACAATTATCAAACTTATTTATTGAATCTCTGTGGACAATGTAATTTCTTACTTAACACTGCATAATTCTGAAATCACTAGTAAATGTGAATAGTATTGCACTGAGTATGACAGATCTATAGATCATTGGTTTGGGACATATCTCAGTTGCTGGGATTAATGGTAATTCAAATGCCTTCAGTATCTTATGATTTATTCACCATATTAGAAATCTGTTTATCTTTGAGTGATACTCTGGGCCGTGACATAGAGAAGCTGTTGCATTAACTCCTCCTCTTGACAATAAAGAATGGAAACTGACCAGAAATACATTATGGATTCTGATCAACAGATAACATTGTGACAATACAAGGATAGCAAGCCAAACCAAAACAGCCTCACTATCATTGGCTGGATTCACAACACAATGAAATGAAAACATTCAATAACTCTCAAAATTGTTCAATTGTTCCTTACACTTCTTTATGAATAACAGATCTTGAACACTAAATTTATAACTTAAACAAAAATTAACATTTTATTAATAATGTAACTTGAGTGGAACAAAGATAAACAACATGGCAGTCAAATTAATATCTATAGTTTATAGTCCAACCTTCTCTGATCACAGTCCCGGTACACATAGACAGACAGATACAGTTAAGGGATAAATTAAAGTGAAAATAAATTAATTGGAAATTATAAGTTCAAAGCACAGTTTCAAATGATGGCCTTCAGAAATCCTTAGGCAATAAGTCATTCATAAGCCAGTAGAACTGTATAATTCTGAAATCACCAGTTAATGCAAATAGTTCCAGAAGAATTCTAGAAATATTTACTTAAGCTTACAGACTGAGATTCTTTTCTCAGAATATTCAACAATTCAATGTCTGGAGAGAAACTGGATAACGAGCAAAACAAAACAGCCCAGTTTTCGGACCTTTTCAAAATAAATCACATCTCCATCTGCCAAACCCTGTTAGAAATAGTTTTCTTTTTGTTTTTGCTTTTCAATCAGCATTTCCTGTGGTTGACAAAAATAGAAATTGCTGGAAAAACTCAGCAGGTGTGGCAGCATATATGGAGAGAAGTCAGAATTAACATTCTGAAACATTAACTCTGACTTCTCTCCACAGATGCTGGCAGACCTGTTGAACTTTTCCAATCAATTCTATTTTTGTCTCTGATGTACGACATCCACAGTTCCTTTGGATTTTATTCTCTGTGGTTGGCTGGTTAGCACCGGTCCTCCCTTGATTAACCAATTCAATATCCAGCCAGCTGCCAGCCCTGACCATGGTAACATCTTAGTATCAATCCGTCCACAATGTTCTTAGATCAATACTTAAGTTGCATTATTTTCCAGGCCAGTTCCCAATAGAAAACATCTGTCTTGGTTCTCTTCCCTTTTAAAACAAGCTGCTGTTCAAAATTTAATTCTTAACTTGAACTCTCAGTTCCAAACCAAAAGAAAATGAGAAAAATAAAAGAAAATAAATAGAAGAAAAATATAGATGGTTTCAAAAACACAAGCAATGAGTTCAAACTCAAAGATCAACATTGACTGTGTCAACTATCAGCATCTGATGGGAGCTTTGTTTACAATCATATGAATGATGACTCCTTTGCCTCACACTTCAGCTTGAAAATTGGCAACAAATTGGCAACTCTCATCTGATGATGGCGACTATGATGAATGCCAGTACAGTTTGGTGTCTGTGTTGAGTCTTTTCTGTATTGGCTTTCTTATATTTTACTGCCAGAGCTGCCAGACCGGAGTTCAAGCTCTTGACTCACTCACGACTAAGTTTATAAAGTTGTGGGTAAGTAGTGGAGTGGAAAAGGGTGTGCCACTGGAAACACCCACAGAAAGACTCATGCTTTTCAGCAGAAAGGCCAGAAAAGGTGCAACTCAAGAAACACCGAAGTTCATGTTTCAACAGGTGCTGTAGTTTTTAATATTGCTCAGAAGATTGAGTAACAGCATGGAACTTGGATCATGAGCTCAGCAGTTATTAGTCACCAAATGACTAACTACAGTGGAAATATTTTCAACAGAGTTGGGATTGAGAATACAATTGAATTGGTCCTTTAAAACTATTGAAGTGTATCTAGCCTTTGCTGACGTAGGAATTATGAGGTTTGGGGTGGAGTGTGGTAAAGGTGTAAATAATCACAATATCCCCTGACTTGGGGGAGGGAGTAAATATTTTTCTGTTAGAAGTATATACATTGGATGAAGGCATGATTGATTTCCATTCTCCACCCCACCTCCCTCACACATTTCAGTAGTTCACTGATTCATATTATCTGCTTTTATATTTGAAGAATTGTCATTTGAGAATCTTACTGAATTGTTTCCAACATCCATTGGATTGTAATCAAAGAGGGTTGACGGGGAGATTAAATTAGACGAATATTCCTCCTTCCCCAGACATTAGAGGGAGCATTCACTGGGAGTGGGATCCCAACCTGGATATTACTTTCTCTCCAGTCTAAGATGGTATAGTACCCCAAAGGAGAAAAGGTGTAATAGCAGACATATATCAAATGTCTGAAACTTTTATGGAGTTATTTTCAGCTCCCCACTGAATGAAGCTGATGTCCACACTTCGAAGGTCACACAACTGACAACACTCCCACCCACTTTGTGTCTCCTCCCCGCAGCTTCCAAACAATCACAAATTGAAGTAGATGCCATCCACTGGATTTTGTTGTCTTTCCCAGAGGTAAAAACCTAAATGTGCCACAAGTGTCTAAAATGTCCATCCAATGTATTCAAGCAAGCTGACTTCTCAGCCCCTTGATCTGATATAGGGTCAAAACCTGAGATCACCAGCAGTCACCCGACATCTGTACTGGGATGTTGCGTCTTGGCTTGAGATACAAAGTTCGAAAATTCCAAGGATATCTGGATCCAATGTCGAGTGTATTGTCCACTCAGCGCTGCTTCTAGTAGATTTATTTTAATTTGCCAGCAGCTAGGTAGCTCTGTGGGTTGCTACCCCATGTGGTGTTATTTATAGATTTCCAGGACAGATGTTATGCGGATCACTGAGTTAATAATCCCAGGTTCTGGCTGCCCAGGAGAATGAAGTAAGTTTGAATGCTGCATTGTGCAAATATGTTTCATTCCCAAAAATTTTTTAAAAGTTTTTATGAACTCTATTGTCTCCAATTTAATAGGTTAATGGACAAAAGCTCCAGCTACTGAAGCACAAGGTTACACTGATGACCCCAGGTTCAAAGCTAGATCTATGCTAAATTCGTTGATACAGCTGAGGGAGTAATTAAAGTATGAGAGTTAACAACGGTGACCTTGGTTGTGTGGGTGATGAAAGATCAGCCAGATTTTCTTCTCAATATTCGGTATTTGACTCTTGCTGTAAAATGGGCATGTATGGATGTAACATGAAGGCAACATTATGCTGGACTTTAAGGTTCTCAATGGTTAAACACCCCACGGATGTTAGATAAATAATTAAAACCAACCATTTGGATGAAATCTTTAAAAGTTCTTGCGGAACTGCACCTGGGCAAACAGCATAAAGAAAGGAAGATAAAAACCGAGTAACATTTGAGGGAAAAAAAACTAGAAACACAAAATAAATTCTTTCTGTTCTACAAATGCTGCTCCCTATTTATTGGAAGTGACTGGAATGAGGTAGGGCAAAAACAGAGAGAAATAAGATCCTTACATCTCCACTTAACCCTTTGATATTACTGAATGACTGCAGTCAAGTGACTTCAATCTTTATTTCTATTTGTACTCTTCATTAGTTTTGGATTACAATTAAGACTTCCAACTGTTTGGTGTTGTATGAAGAACTAACACACAATTTAATTAGAATTTTATCAAGAAATGAAAAGAGGACATTCAGAGATAATTTTATGTTAACTGTAACTTTGTGTTTTGACACTATTGGTTTGAACAGCAGCAACAGCAGGATCCACCCTGACAGTGTACTGGACATTTAAATGTCCACTAGTGCTGCATCCCTTTCAAAATGTAGTTCATTGTAAATTCACAAACCTGAATCAGCATTTTTCCCAAAAGGTTGGGCTTCCTTTTATTTATGAACTATAATATTAAATAGTGTGAACTAAATGTATAATAGGCAGATTATAGCTGAGTTTCAAACCGATGGAATCAAACGTTGTGGAAACATACATTAAATGAAATGTAAAATGTATGCTTGTGATTGAAACTTGTAATAATGGTAATAACTCCATTATTTTTTAAAAGTTCGACCTTATCCTGAAGACGTTGTATCTTTGCTGATATACATTTTCATGAAGCCAATTATCCTCTGGGGCATTCAAGTAGTCTTGGGTTTTGGCAGATATTCAACTATCAGGGTCATTATAGTTAGGGCTGATCCAGCTTTAAGCCTATGTCCACATGTTTACAGTGGAGGGAATTGGAATTATGACCAATTTTTCCATGATTAACTAAACACTCACTGAGATAAACTGTAGCATTGATATTGCCACATTGGCCCTAATCATCTATGTGAAAGGATCAGATTTAGCCTTTTCTGACTTATAAAGTTTGTTTTGTATTCACTCAGGGGATGTGGGTGTCGCTAGCTGGACCAGCATTTATTGCTCATTCCTAGTTGCACTTGAGAAGGTGGTGGTGAGCTGCCTTCTTGAATTGCTGCGGTCCATTTGCTGTAAGCAGGCCCACAATGCCATTAGGGAGGGAGTTTCAGGAATTTGAAGCAGTGACACTAACGAAATGGTGATATATTTTCAAGTCATGATGGTGAGTGGCTTGCAAGAAAACTTGGTGGTGTTTCTATGTATCTGCTGCCCTTATCCTTCAAGATGGTAGTGGTCGTGGATTTGGAAGGTGCTGTCTTATCAGCCTTGGTGAATTTTTGCACTGCATCTTGTAGATGGTACATTCTTCTACACCTGAGCATTGGTGGTGAGGGAACGGATGTTTATGGATATGGTGCCAATCAGGTGGTTTGGATACTCTATGGACAAACTCATATACACAATTGGGAGAACAAAAATAAGAATTAAATGAAACATTATATGCGTGAGAAGAATAGTTGTCATTTTTCAAAAGTGTAATTTACCTATTTACAAAGAGATATTTTAACCTCTCTTCATGAGACAGCAGCCAACTATAAGCTTGTGAAACTGAATTTTTCTATTCAAATGAAACTTTGATTTCTTGGCAAATATAGATTTTCCTAAGTGGCTTTTTCACCAGTGTTGGCTTCTGAGACTGAGAGGTAGAGAAAAGAGCTTTCAGTCTCCTCAATATTTTCAATCCAAATTGTGTCTCTCTTCTGTTGCTCAAAGCAAGCAATTGAGTGCAGAGTGTCTTAAGTCTGTGAGGGGGTGCATGTGTGGGAGTCTGTGTGTCTATAAGGGTGTGTGTGGGTGTCTGTGTGCGCGTCTGTGTGTATCTGTGTCCGTGTGCATGTGAGAGTGTGTGTGTAGGAATATCTGTGTGTGTGTGTGTGTGTAGTGCAATGGTGATCACCTGTAATGTGACATGAACCCAAGGTCCCGGTTGAGGCCCTCCCTATGGGTACCGAACTCCCGGTTGGGGAGTCCAAATCAATTGTAGTATTGTTTGTTTTAATATTTTGAATCTACCTCCATTGTCTTTTACAAACTGAACACTAAGCAGATAACTTGATATATTGGAATTGAAGAGTTATCTTGCAAGTGTGAGTAAAACAAGAAATGGGAGGTTCTTGATGCCTCAGAGAGTCACAGAGCATCTTGATTAAGCAGAATTCTGATGCAGCCGATTTCACATATTCCTTGTGAGTTGTCAGGTGAACTGATGGTTAGTGATTAACTATGCAAACATGAATACCTCAGCCCTTAAGTCTGAGTTAGCTATGATTACCTCACCAGAGCTGCTTGTAATCTCCCTTCTCAGCTCAAGCTGTCTTAGTTGAAATTACTTTTCTCTTTCATTCCTCTTTCTTGGAATTCCCTTTCTTTTCTCCATTCCCGTCTCTTTTTCAGTTTCACTTTCCTGTCACTCTTTCTTTTTCCTAGAATTCTCTTTCCACTTTTTATTTTGCTGAAAGTCCAGTTCTAATCTTAGATGTTCCAGTTTTCTAATTTCTGTTTTCCTTGCTTTTGGGCAGAAGTCAACCTCTGAATGCTTATCTATTCCTGATAATTCCTCAAAGGATAAGACTTTTAGTTTTCTGTGAATCAGTTCATAGCTTTGAATATACAAAATAGAAGAGAGAGGCCAAAGTGAACATAGACCCCTTAGAGAATTATGTGGGGCAAATAATAACGATGAACCAGGAAATGGCAGAGCAGTTGAATAAATACTTTGCATCCATCTTCATCGCAGATGACACTGAAAACACTCCTGAAATATTAAACAATCAAGGGGATAAAGGTGGGGAGTAAGGGAGGAAATAGCTATCACCAGAGAAAAAATACGAGGGCAACTAATGGGATTTGAGAATGATTTCTCCCATGGACCAGATTGTTTGCATTCTAGGATATTAAAGGGAGTAGCTGCAGAGATAAAGAATACACTGGGAGTAATCTCCTTTGGAGTATTGACTAATGGACTAATGATTCTGGAAAAGACCAAGACGATTGAAAAACTGCCAATTTAATACCCTCATGGAAAAATGGGAGGAGCCAAAAAAAACCAGACAACTATAGACTAGCTAGCTTAACACATCCGTCTTTGGGAAAATATTATAGTCTTTTATAAAGGATGTAATATTAGAGCATTCAGAAACACTTAATTTGATCAAGCAGAGTCAGCATGACTTCATGAAGAGGAAATTATGCCTGACAAATGTATTAGTTTTTTGAGGAAGCAACAAACAGGGTAAATAAAGGGGAAACAGTGGATGTAACATATTATATCCAAAAGATGTTTGTAAAAATACCACACTTAGGACTACATAATAAGTGCCCATGGTGTTGGAGGTAGTACATTAGCATTTAGAGGATTGGCTAATTAAGAGAAGGTAGAAAGTTGCAATAAAGGGTGCATGCAACAGAGTATAGTGCTGGGACTACCGTTGTTTGCAATATACATTAATGATTTGGATGAGGCAAGTTGAATACACTATCACCAGGCTTATGGAAGACACAAAAAAAGTGGAAGGCAATAAGTATGGATAACACAGAAGGAGTCTACAGAGTGTTATAGACAGGTTTAATGATTGGAGAAACTTATCCCCTAGTATATAATACAGGAAAATCTAAGATTATGCACTTTAGCAGGATGATTAGAAGAGTGGACTATTATTAATCAAATGGGGAAAGACTGAAGAAAGCTGCAGCTCAGAGAGATTTTGGGGGTCCTCATGTATGAATCACAAAAAGCTATCATCTATGTTCAGAGGGTAAAAGGAAAGGCACATGGAATGTTGGCTCAAAGGTAGAAGACAGAGGGTGGCGGTGAAGGGTTGTTTTTCAGACTAGAGGCCTGTGACCAGTGGAGTGCCACAAGGATCGGTGCTGGGCCCTCTACCTTTTGTCATTTACATAAATGATTTGGATGCGAGCATAAAAGGTGCAGCTAGTAAGTTTGCAGATGACACCAAAATTGGAGGTGTAGTGGACAGTGAAGAGGGTTACCTCAGATTACAACAGGATCTGGACCAGATGGGCCAATGGGCTGAGAAGTGGCAGATGGAGCTTAATTCAGATAAATGCGAGGTGCTGCATTTTGGGAAAGCAAATCTTAGCAGGACTTATACACTTAATGGTAAGGTCCTAGGGAGTGTTGCTGAACAAAGAGACCTTGGAGTGCAGGTTCATAGCTCCTTGTAAGTGGAGTCACAGGTAGATAGGATAGTGAAGAAGGCATTTGGTATGCTTTACTTTATTGGTCAGAGAATTGAGTACAGGAGTTGGGAGGTCATGTTGCGGCTGTACAGGACATTGGTTAGGCCACTGTTGGAATATTGCGTGCAATTCTGGTCTCCTTCCTATTGGAAAGATGTTGTGAAACTTGAAAGGGTTCAGAAAAGATTTACAAGGATGTAGCCAGGGTTGGAGGATCTGAGCTGCAGGGTGAGGCTGAACAGGCTGGGGCTGTTTTCCCTGGAGCGTCGGAGACTGAGGGGAGATCTTATAGAGGTTTACAAAATTATGAGGGGCATGGATAGGATAAAGAGACAAAGTCTTTTCCCTGGGGTTAGGGAGTCCTGAACTAGAGGGTATAGGTTTAGGGTGAGAGGAAAAAGATATAAAAGAGACCTAAGGGGCAACTTTTTCACGCAGAGGGTGGTACGTGGATGGAATGAACTGCCAGAGGATGTGGTGGAGGCTGGTACAATTGCAACATTTAAGAGGCATTTGGATGGGTATATGAATAGGAAGGGTTTGGAGGGATATGGGCCGGGTGCTGGCAGGTGGGACTAGATTGGGTTGGGATATCTGGTCGGCATGGACGGGTTTGACCGAAGGGTCTGTTTCCATGTTGTACATCTCTATGACTCTATGACTAAATACAGAGAATGCTGGAGAAACTCAACAAGTCAGCAGCATCTATGAAACTCCAAAGTAACAAAGTCAATGTTTTGAAGCTGGTATGATTCTTCTTCAGAAATGGTATGTTGGCCTTTATTCCAAAGGAAACAGAGTAGAAATATAGGGAAGTTTTACTAAAACTTGATAAGGCACTACTTAGACCACAGCTACAACACTGTGAACAGGTTTGTCTCTTTATTGAGGTAAATGTGTTCTGGCATTGAAGGTAGTTCAAAGAAGATGCACTCAGATAATTCCAGAGATAGAGGGATTTTCTTATGAGGAGAGGTAGAGTAGGTTGGAGTTTAGGAAAATGATTAAAACGTAAGATTATTAGGGGACTTGACAGGGTAGATATGAATAAGTTGTTTACTTTACTGGTTGAGTCTAAGAGAAAGGGAATCATGTCAGAGTAAGGTGTTGCCCATTTAAGACTGAGTTGAGAAGGATCCTTTCTCTCATAAGGTAGTGAATCCATGAAATTCTTTACCACAGAGAGCTGTCAAAGTTGGGTTGTTAAGTATATTCAAGGCTGAAATAGATTTTTAATCAGTAAGGGGATCAAGGGTTATGTGAATAGGGCATGCAGATTATCAGATTAGATTTATTTAAGATATCTGGTTGGCCTAGATGAATTGGAGCAAAGGGTCTGTTTCCGTGCTGTCCATCTCTATGACTCCATCTGCCATGATCTCATTGAATGGTAGAGCAGACTCAATAGACTTAATGGCCTATTTCTGCTTCTACTTCTGGCTTCGTAGTCCTGATCAATGAAAGCATTAATATTGAATGTGGAGATTTTAGCACTTCTAAACATTGAAGACTCAAGAAAAGCTTTTCACAGGATTTTCAACAGAATGCAACCAACTCTCTCTGTGAGAATGTTCCTCAAATTTGTTATGACCAGGTGAAGTAGGTTAATCAACTCTCTTTTTAACTCATCTAAGACGTTTACAACAAATATTTTTATTTATTGGTTTTATCCCATTATCGCACTTTAATCAAACGTAGCTAAGCACATAAAAAGTGAAGAATTCCAAGGCTTTCCTGAGTGAAAGGAAATGGAATTTCATTAACTATTAAGTCTACAAAAAAGTAAGAAATTTAACATCAAATACAAAGACAAACATAACTTCAAAAGGTGGGAGAGGTGTGTTGAGAACAGCCAGGAAGGTAAAGGCAGTTGCAGTTAAAGCTTTTAGGGCCCTTGAATTGCAAGAGTGAAACCTCAGTGAAGTTCCAGTTATTAGCCTTTTACCTGCTTCCTCAGGAGTGTTCAAACTTGCAGGACATCTGATTTCTCAGTGAATGTGTTTTTTTAAAAAAATGTTTCACTTTCTGAGTTTGAAAGAGTGAGGGACAGAAGAGCATTTGGTATCCTTGCAGCAATCAGTCCATGATGCTGCCTCCCTCCTATCGCTCACGGCAAGCTACTGAACTATGGTTTGTTTGTTTATTCCACGTTTAGCTCAAATGTTCTTTTCAAGCTGAATGCAGCACAGGTAGCCCTTCATTTCTAATACGTGAAATTATCATGCAAGTGTCAGTAAAATGAGAGGTACAAACTTCTTGATACCTCACTGAGATCCAGTGCCATTGATTAAAATGGTAATTCTCATGCAGCTAGTTTTGTATATTCCATATGGGTTGCCTGTCTTATTGTCACTTTAAAACTATTTTTAGTTCATGGAAGTCTGAGATATTAAAGTCAAATGATGAAACTTGAAAACTGATAATCTATTTTCACAATGATCATAACAAACTAAAAACTACCTGCTCGTCCATACAATGGCAGAATTAGACACATAAAAGTGTCTATTACTATTTTAGTAAAGGAAGGCATCAGACATCCCTGGTGATTACTTGAAATGAATGGTAGCCTCTCCAAAATGAATGTATCTCCTCCTGCATTGGAAGTAAGACTTCATTACAAAATTATTGTCTGTGAGTCTTTTATTTGTGCAATCTTGTACCTACCAATAAAAACATGGTCCCAAAATTCATGAAGCTATCTGAAGCAATGGTATTTATAGGGGGGAAATCCCCAAAGAACTGCAGATGTAGGAAATCTAAAACAAAACCAGACATTGTTGGAGAAACTCAGCTAATCTGGCAGCATCTATTCTTTGTCTCTAGCAATTTACTTTTATAGGGAACTTTGCTATTATTAAAGTATGTCACAAAATATCATGATTTGGAGATGCTGGACTGGGGTGTATAAAGTTACTAATCACACAACACCAGGGTAAAGTCCAACAGGTTTGATTGGACGCACTTGCTTTCGGAGCGCTGCTCCATCGTCAGGTGGTTATGGAGGACACAATTGTAAGACACAGATTTTATAGCAAAAGTTTACAGTGTTATGTAATTGAAATTATACATTGGAAAATACCTTGATTGTTTGTTAAGACTCTCATCTGTTAGAATGACCATGATATTTTCATTTCTTTCATATGTAATTCACAAAACTTTTTTTAAAAGTTACATTCTCAGGTTAACTGTAACAGCGCAGATAAGATGTTGAGATGTTGAAGATGTTAGCCTCCTGCTCAACTCATCGACCGCCAGTTCCGACGTGCCACAGCAAGGAACCGTAACGACCTCCTCAGGAGTCAGACACGTGCTCCAACCGACAGGGTACCCTTTATTGTCCAGTACTTCCCAGGAACTGAAAAACTACGCCATGTTCTTCGTGACCTGCAACACATTATCAATGAGGATGAACACCTCACCAAGATCTTCCCCTCACCTCCACTGCTCACCTTTAAACAACCACCAAACCTCAAACAGATCATTGTTCATACAAACTGCCCGACTTTCAGGACAACTCCATACAACCTTGTCATGGTAGGCGCTGCAAGATGTGTCAGAGTGTGGACATAGATACCACCATTGCGCGTGGGGACACCTCCCATCTTGTACATGGCAGGTACTCATGCGACTCAGCCAATGTTGTCTATCTTATACGCTGCAGGCAAGGATGCCTGCAGTGTTCCCTCCCAGTTGGGGAACACTTCAGTAGTCCAGAACATTCGACCTCGGACCTTCGGGTGACCATCCTCCAAGGTGGACTTCAGGACAGGCAGCAGCGAAAAGTGGCCGAGCAGAGGCTGATAGCTAAGTTGGGTACCCATAGGGAGGGCCTCAACCGGGACCTTGAGTTCATGTCACATTACAGGTGACCACCATTGCACTATACACATACATAGACACTCCTACGCGTGCGCACACACACACTCCTATACACAGACACTCACACACACTCCTAACTCACAACCCCCCCATCCCAGACAGACAGACACACACACGTTTGTGGGGTGAATCTGTACTTGCAGAGTTACATCGTACTTTGCTCAAAAACTGCATGAATTCATGTAAGACTCTGTTAACTCATTTTTTTTAGATTAGAATCAGAATCAGTCTAAACATTATGGCACAGATAGGGAACACAGGGGCTAACACCTTCAACATCTCAACATCTTATCTGGCTGTCAGCAATTATTGCAGTCAACCTGAGAATGTAACTTGTAAAAAAGATTTTGTGAATTACATATGAAAGAAGTTAAACTATCATGGTCATTCTAACAGATGAGAGACTTAACAAACAATCAAGATATTTTTCAATGTATAATTTCAGTTACATCACACTGTAAACTTTTGCTATAAATTCTGTGTCTTACAATTGTGTTCTCCACAACCACCTGATGAAGGAGCAGCGCTCCGAAAGCTAGTGTTTCCAATTAAACCTATTGGACTTTAACCTGGTGCTGTGTGATTTGTAACAGAGAATAATGTTTGGCTCCTGAAGATGTTTCAAGCTATTCTGTGTTATTTTATCAATGGTCCACAATATAGAAGTGTTGGATTGCTGGTTTGTAGCTAGACTTCATTAACTTCAAGAATAACAGAAAATATAGTAATATCTCATTCCTTGAATCTTCTGCATGTGTGTAACAACAGACACTGAATAGTGCAAATCTATGTCCTTATCTTGGCTGTAGTTAAGACTCGAAACTGAAAAATGTGTTGCTGGAAAAGCGCAGCAGGAGAAGGAGAATTGACATTTTGGGCATAAGCCCTTCTTCAGGGCTTATGCCCGAAACGTCGATTCTCCTGCTCCTTGGATGCTGCCTGACCTGCTGCGCTTTTCCAGCAACACATTTTTCAGCTCTGATCTCCAGCATCTGCAGTCCTCACTTTCTCCCTGTAGTTAAGACTCCTACATATAGTGCCAGTTCTCAATTTATCCTGTCTCTGACTGACACCAGCAGGTCTTAGGTAGGCCTATGGAGTTGGGGATATTCCCTCTACAACAGGTTCAGGAATCATGTACAGTTGTGGAGCACTGATATAATAAGAATCACACAAGAAAATGAAGAAAACCATAAAAATCTTCAGGCCAAGGTTCTAGTGCTTGGACTAATCTGATGGAATTCTACAGTTTAGCACCAAGTGACTCCTCAGATCTACATGATGATTTGCTATGTGCTGCACAAATATAGCCTTTATATTGGTAAAAGCGGTTCACAGTCACTACATAAGGAAGAAACAATGATGAAAAAGATGATGGGGAAGGTCTAGGTTGTGCTGTGTGGCCAGCTGCCAAAATTGTAAAGCAAACAATAACTGAGAGATTCTTCTTTGGAGAGCCTTCCTCTGCCCATCATTTGACATAATTCTTCACTAAACATCTGTATGTTTTTGACTATTACTTCCTCATTTGTCTTTGTCCTATATACCTTTGATTATGAAGAGCAACTGCAAAACCAAGCTAAAAAACGTGTTTTATTGTGCACATTGTAAAACTTCTCCATCTTCGTCATGGCAAAATGAAAATATTTTACTGCAATTCCCTTGTAGAGGACCACTGCAGTACATTCATGCCTCTGTACTAATGAACACATATAATGCACTGACAGTTGTAGGAGCCTTAGAGATGGGAAGTTACTGATCATCCACAGAGAGCACTAGAGCTGACGACAGATGACAACAGTGGGTGATTTTGAGCAGTTCTGTGCCTGGAGAAGCCTTGCTAATTTTAACGTTGGTATTTGGCCTAATTCCATTTCAATTATTTTATCATTGTGTTCTCAGGGCTGTGCAAACTTTACTTGCATCTCCATCATTGCTATTTATTATACTTCTCCAGAGTCTTCCCGGTTTCTAACTCTCCAAATTTATTTTGAATGCTTATGTACTCGCATGCTTGCCACCCAAATCTGTCTCCAATTGTTTGGAATGGTGAGCTTTATTTCCATAGTTTACTCAATAATTTTTCAGAAATTTATGGTTGTTTCTCCAATAGTGCTTTAATTTCAGCCAAATTATTTGTTTCCATTCCAACAGTTTCATTAATGTTGTGTTCTCTAGATTCAAACCTGGAATTTCACCACTTGCCAACATGGATGTAATTAAACCCTTCTCCACTGCTCAATTTAAGCTCTGCATAAGGAAACAGATGCTATTTTGGATTAGATGAGGCCTATTTGCTTGCAATATCATTTCCTTGGTCCAGGAATGACTTGGGTATTAATAATACAAACCATTTCCTCTGGACTAACTCTGCAACCAATCATCCAGAAAATTGCTGAAGAAGAAGATGCCGATACATTTCCACTCTGGAGGTCTTCTTTTCAAGTTCTTCTCCTCCTCTATGTTCCCAGCACTACAGCTCATTCTCTCGTCTGGAAAAAACCCTGCTTCTAGCCCGAGCCGTGGTTGAACCACTTCTATTTACTCATTGTATTGTAAGAAAACAATTATAATCCACTTAGAGCTTCCCACAAACTATAATGAGCAAAAATGGACCCTCACTGAGAGGGGAAATACATTCAACTGTTCATAATTTACCAGTTCATTGTGTACTACTTTGATACAAATATGCACCATATCATTGTTGGAGTCAAATTATCGATTCTTGGGGCTGTGGGCATCAAGATGATTCAGATTCCCTTGGCACACCCTTTTGAGATATATTTAAGTTTACCACAATAGTGAAAGCTGAGGTAATGCTCTCTGAAGTCAGGATTAATTAGGTTCGATTGCTCCAATTGGATCAGTGCAGCATACTCTGACGTTCTTGGGATGTAACAGATAAACATCATGTTGTAGAGGCATCAGTTCCCTAATTGGGGATATTTCACAGGGGCCCCTGGGTATAGATCCCCTGACTATTATTATCATGGTTGACTTAACGCAGTTGACATTATGACTGAAGAGAACATCTGTCTTCAATTATAATTGGTTTTAAATTGCAAAGACAAAGAATACCTATCAAACATCTGCCCTCTCCAACTACATTACATTTAGCTGAAAGTCTACCTGGAACCAGGTGTACCCAACTCTGTAAATAAAATCTATTGATATTCTAGTTCATCCTTCTTTCAGATTTCCTGGCTTCAGAATGTTGTTGAATCTGAACAAAACATCAGTAAAATTATCTGACAATCATAATGGGTGGCACAGTGGTTAGCACTACTGCCTCACAGCGCCAGAGACCCGGGTTCAATTCCCGCCTCAGGCAACTGTCTGTGTGGAGTTTGCACATTCTCCCCGTGTCTGCGTGGGTTTCCTCCGGTTGCTCTGGTTTCCTCCCACAGTCCAAAAATGTGCAGGTCAGGCGAATTGGCCATGCTAAATTGCCTGTAGTGTTAGGTAAATGTAGAGAAATGGGACTGGGTGGGTTGCTCTTCGGAGGGTCAGTGTGGACTTTTTGGGCTGAAGGGCTTGTTTCCACACTGTAAGTAATCTAATCTGATCATAATCTGGTCTGAGGTTGAGTTTGACGATGTCATGAGGACCAGCGCTCTGAATATTTCAAAAAACAGATGTTCTGTGGAAAAATGAAAGATGTAAATCTGTTTCTCAACAGGAAACCTCTGTGTGATACACGTTTTCTGTAAAGCATATGAACAGGACTAGACTTATAGAAAATGTTTCCTGTGCTCAGAATGCAGCATCATGTTATGTGGTGTTTGAACAGATTGATAAGAATTTATCTACATTGCGAAAGCTTTAATTCGTCAGTGTGTAGACTGATTTATGTTATTAGCCTGAAGTGTTCATATGTTCTTCAATATTCTGATGCTCCTCTTCCCTGACTGTCAAATCTTTTTACTTTCATTGAGATGGTATGGGATGAAATATTTAGGTTGTGCACTTTCTGTTGCCTTGCAGGTATGAAGCAAAATGCACTTAAGGCAAGTTAGTTTTAAATTCACCAACAGGCTGTATTTCAGACTTGAGAAAATATGATTTTAGACATATTACTGATAAAAACAACATTTCATTTCAGATCTGTGTGAGTCTGGTGAGTCATCTAACTCAACTTAAGTGATCTTGAAGGGGAAAACAGGCAAACAGTGTGAAATAGTGCTACAATGCTGACAGGCAGTCACGTGAAATGATGCCTATTTCCTTTTCCCTAGTGAGATTTCAATTTAATGTAAGCGGATGGTTCAGCATATCTTAAATTCCTGTTGGAGCCTAATGGCTGACTGCCATCCTTCCAGCAGCCATAGTTGCCGCAGAGAACTATCATCACCAGCTAAGGCTTTGAATGTGTCCAAGCAAATAATTTCTGTCAGCAAACTTTCAAGTCAACAAAGGCTTTTTGCCCAACACAAACTAAATTGCCTTTCAGTGGCTTAAAACTTGTAAGCTTTAACCTTAGAAAAAAAACTTTTAAAATAATACATTTGGATTAACTTAATCTTTAACTTTAAAATTTTGAAATCGAATTTTCAAATCCAAAATCCACTGGATTACTATCTGACATTAGTGAAGTCCAGCAGAATCCTCTGAATTTGAAGACATACATGAGCGAAAGATCACTTGGAAACTTCAAGTTAACTTCTTAGTTAACCAACAGGAAACAACCAGGAATTTTAAAACGGACTCTTCGGTAGACAAAAAAACTCACGTTGCCATGGCAAACGTGGAAAAGACTCTTGGCCAAATTAAAAGCCAAGTGCTTTACTTTTTTTAATTGGATGGACCTCTGTTTAACATTGGCAGAGCTGGGCTGAGAGGTGGCAAATGGAGTTTAATGCGGACAAGTGTGAGGTGATTCACTTTGGTCAGAGTAACTGGAATGCAAAGTACTGGGCTAATGGTAAGATTCTTGGTAGTGTAGATGAGCAGAGAGATCTTGGTGTCCATGTACACAGATCCTTGAAAGTTGCCACCCAGGTTGACAGGGTTGTTAAGAAGGCATACAAGTTTTAGCTTTTATTAATAGAGGGATCGAGTTCCGGAACCAGGAGGTTATGCTACAGCTGTACAAAACTCTGGTGCGGCCGCACTTGGAGAATTGTGTACGGTTCTGGTCACCGTATTATAAGAAGGATGTGGAAGCTTTGGAAAGGGTGCAGAGGAGATTTACTAGGATGTCGCCTGATATGGAGGGAAGATCTTACGAGGAAAGGCTGAGGGACTTGAGGCTGTTTTCGTTACAAAGAAGAAGGTTGAGAGGTGACTTAATAGAAACATATAAGGTAATCAGAGGGTTAGATAGGGTGGACAGGGAGAGCCTTTTTCCAAGTATGGTGACGGTGAGCATAGCTTTAAATTGAGAGGTGATAGATATAGGACAGATGTCAGAGGTAGTTTCTTTACTCAGAGAGTAGTAAGGGTATGGAATGCTTTGCCTGCAATGGTAGTAGATTCACCAACTTTAAGTACATTTAAGTCGTCATTGGACAAGCATATTGACGTACATGGAATAGTGTAGGTTAGATGGGCTTCAGATTGGTATGACAGGTCGGCCCAACATCGAGGGCCGAAGGGCCTGTACTGCGCTGTAATGTTCTATGTTCTATGTTCTCCTGCCCAATACTTACAACAAAAGCATGACAGTTTTCAGGAGGGCTTTATTTGCTTATTATTAGTGAAAACATAAATATCAAAATGAACAAGTACTGACTGGGCCCTCTCCACAGCTACAATCAATAGCTTTCACCTTTTCTGTAGTGAAGCTCACCCCCCCAATCAATACAAATACAATCCTTCCAGTTCTTCAGTGTACACACCCATACTTGTTTTCCATGTCTTTGAGTAAAGCCACACAAGTGAATAAAATCAATTTCTAACAGTGATTCATCAAAAACAACTGTGGGCATGTCGGTGTTTACTTTTTATTATCGTGGTGCTTCCCTAACTTTTTAATTCTGTTGCTGATTTTCTGGTATAAATATCTATTGCAGTTCCTTTAATTATCATTGAGAAGCAGTAAGCTATGCTGCATAATATGATACAGCAAAAGAGAGAGCCCTTTTCTCCTTGTGTGTGGATTTCAGATAGTCTTGCTGCAACTGTGAAACCCAAACAGATGTGAGGATTGCCTGTTCCAACCTGCTCTCAGGTCTTGGCCAGTTATGAGTTGGTTCTGGATAAACAGTGTTGAAGTGCTGCGATCCCAACTGAGAATCTTACCTTCAACAGCTACATCTCTCTTGAACCTACTTCACTCCATGTCATGTTGGCCTCTGAACTGCAGGTTCGCACACTTGATGAATTTAGTAACAAGCTCATTCACAGCTAATCCTTCATTTGGGTAAGGTTAGCAATAATATAGCCTAAGTCTTGGATGACATCTACTTGAGCTGCGCTGATGCATAATGTGCTGCATATAACATTGGAATTACTACTCCATCCCAGGACATCAGTCAGTTTTGTACTGCATTCTTAGAATGTCATTCATGCAACTACTGGAGCTCCACATGTTATTTGATGGAAGCTTCCCGGTAATTCCATTATATTTCCTGCCAGATAAGTGTGGTCAGAATGCATTCCTCCCTAAAAAGATTAAGTTCAAAATCAGATAACACCAGGTTATAGTTCAACAGGTTTATTTGGGAGCACTAGCTTTCGAGGCACTGCTCCTTCATCAGGTGGTTGTGGAGCAGGACCATGAGAATTTATAGCAAAAGGTTGGCAGTGTCACTCCAAATCAAAAGATTAAATAACAGAGATCTATCTGTCTGATTTTAATGTCTGGGGGTAGAACTAACCTCAATCTCCTACAAGGTTTTACCCTTCTTGTATCTCTTCCTATTCCTGTCCACTTTGTGAGTTATCTTTGGCAGTATCCTCTTGTCACTCTAAACTTTATGGAGTAGATTTTTAAGCCACTGGAAAAATATAACAGCATAAAAAACAAGAGCAGGAGTAGACCATTCAGCCATTCAAACTCACTCTGCCATTTAATTAGATCATGGCTGATTGTCCACTTCAACAACATTTCTACACTATTCCTGTATCCCTCGATGTTTTTAATATGTAGAAATCTAATAATTTCAGTCATAAACAGAGTAAACAACTTCAGCCCAAAAAAGAGTAAGGTAAGTGCAGTGACAGCGTATAAAATACATTGTTCTTCTACCAGAGACCATGAATTGGCTGGTTCTGAAAGCCTGATGGGATCTTGAAAGTAGAAAGAAAATCACACAGGGCTGAATTTTACCAGCTATTGGCTAAGTGGCAATTTTGGTGAGTTTCATTGAGGGTTTCTTTCCGTGAGGTCTAGTGAGTTCTCTTGCGGTTTCTTTCCAGGTTCCCCACTTGCTGTTAGCAAAGGTACTTGAAACTGGTGGGATATCCTGCAACCTGTTGAGCCGATGCCATATTTGAAGCCTAGCTGTGTACCCAGTCAAGTGCTGGCAGTGTGGAGCTGTCCTCCACTGTGCACACTGTAACCACAAAACAGCACCTTTCAGAGCAAACAAGTGACACAGCCGACATCTCATTCACCTAGAAGAGCACATACTTACATCTGGTACTACTTAAGAAACAAGCCACCCATCTTATGCATTCTCAACCACATCCCATCTCATAATCATCTCACAACCTTTTTTCCCAATGCCCAGTGTAGCCCAGCACCTTCTTATTGTTTGATGTGGGACCATTACATATGGGGAAGCCTTCGAATGGTTCAAAGGTTTCATTTTTATTCAGCAACAGCTGAAATGAACAAAAAGCAAACAAAACACATTTATCTCTGGGAACAGAAACAGATTGCTTGCCTTTTGAGTGCCAACTAATTTACAGTCAGTGAGTGATCACTGCATCCAGCTCTCATCTACTGTCAAAGAAGCCTTGATCCTTTTTACTTGATGCTGCCATGGTCTGTCATGCAGAAGATATATTACATAGGAGCAGAAGTAGGCATTCAGTCTATCGAGTCTTTTCTGCCATTCAATCAGACCATGGCTAATCAGATGACTCCACTTTCCTTCCTCTTCCCTATAATCCTTGGTTCCCTAATTGATTTTAAATATTGTCTCTAAGATCTGGAGGAGGGGAAAAGCACAAAAAGACAAGGATGGAATCAGCATCAAATTAGGCACAAAATAAGTAAGTGCTAAGAGAGCAAAGGGGCGGCCTTGAGATGCAGCTGGTTGAATCTGTGAGTTGGGTGCCTGTCTTCATACACAATCAGTCCTGACAGCAGAGTTCCAATGATAGGTGCTACAAAGTGCAGCAGTGATGTGCAGAAGTGTGTAAGTGTGCCATGAAGGTGCGGTGAAGCTGGTATGTGACAGATTCCAAGGTCCATGGATAGGGTTAGGAGGTCCATGCAATTTCTGCCCATGCAGTGTGTTTGCAATGTTGCCACCCTGTGTCCAAAGTGGTGGACTGTAGTAGCAAGCGATGAGCTGAAGCTCCTAGGTAACAGATCTGACTTTCATGTTAGGAACTGTTGCCATTTAGTTTCTATCCAACAGTTGAGAGAATGGGAAATTAATGAGGTATGACTAGGTCACAACGCAATATTAATTCGTGCAAATAGACCACTTGCTGCTCAATAGTGAAAATCTCATCTCACCATTCAAAACTTATTGGAAAATGGGACCTCTTTGTCTTAACGTCAAGAAGTTCCTAGCTGTCTATCTTATGGTATTTTCACAATCTTCTCATCAATGCCCACATTGTTCAGTGTCTGGGAAAACTCCATCCCCAGTAACTACAGTCAGTTCTGCTATAACACTGTAGTTCTCGTGCAATTCCATGTTATAAGAAAACCATGTAATAGCACATCATTTCCTGATGAAGGGTTTATGCACGAAACATTGATTCTCTGCTGCCTGACCTGCTGTGCTTTTCCAGCACCACACTCTCGACATGTAATAGCACAACACCATTTAAACTAAAGGGGCTGGAATCACATTATAACCAACACATGTGTTAAAAATTCGAGCTTTAGAAAGTGTCCCCAATTTGTCAATCGTGTTATAGTGAATTTGTGTTAATGAAATGTGCGTTATAGCAGAATGACCTGTACCAAGAACTTAGAATGACAATATCAACATGGCAATGGAAAAGCAACTACCCAGAAAAATCAATTACCTAGTTTCAAGTTGCCTTATTTTATCTAATCAAAGTGCCATGATTATCTGGTGCATTTGGTATCTATTTGGATGCAGTCAGTAAACATTTTGATAGAACATATTTTGTAGGGGTTATAACAGTGCCTGAAACGTTGCATACATAGATCTTTGTTGCCAGAATGTAAGTAATACTGTGATGTGTTGTTTTTATATTTTTGTGACAACTAACCATAAGCAGATATTTCTCATAAATTCTGATGCCACAACTCACCAAATGACGGGTGTGTAGTGCTCTGTTAGTTATTTTCTTCAGAAAAATGATGTAAAGGCACCTCCCTTAAAAAGATGGTTAAAAACTATGCTAAAACAAATTAAAAGTGCAGTAGTAAAAATCTTGTTAAAGAACCACTTGTTTAAAAAAATCCAGCAAAAAAATCAATAAAACTGAAGAAACTTTTATGAATAGTTAACATTGTCACTTGGGAATACTAGGATCATCACAGTGTGGTGAAACCTGCAAATAAATCCTTGAGCTGAAAAATGTGTTGCTGGAAAAGCGCAGCAGGTCAGGCAGCATCCAAGGAGCAGGAGAATCGACGTTTCGGGCATAAGCCCTTCTTCAGGAATGAGGAAGGTGTGCCAAGCAGGCTAAGATAAAAGGTAGGGAGGAGGGACTTGGGGGAGGGGCATTGGGAATGCGATAGGTGGAAGGAGGTTAAGGTGAGGGTGATAGGCTGGAGAGGGGCTGGGGCGGAGAGGTCGGGAAGAAGATTGCAGGTCAAAATCCTTTTCTTTAAATAAATCCTTGATCCTGTTTTCAATAGTACAACATATGATGGCTTCTGCAAACACATATTAATATGGGACAGCACATGTTCCACTGAATGTTAACAGAATTCTTTAAACTGTAACTTTCTTTTCATAATAAACATCCTTTTACCTTTGCTACAAGTCACTTTCAAATATTTGTTAGCTGTCCTTTCTCTTAAGCTTTCTCAAGTGAATTGTTTAATTTTTTCGAGTATTTAGATTTTTCAGGTTCTCTAAGAATCTGTGAATAAACTAACATTGTAATTTTGTGCATAGTGTTTATTAAATGTTAGAAATACATAAAAAGAAAATTGTTGTTGTAGCTATTACATTGAAAATTTATCTTTAAAGCTATAAGTATCTTTCAATGATAGGAAGATGACTGCTCTTAACTGAACGTTTTTATAAGGTCCAATTGTGTTCAAAACAAATGCTGTCCATAAATAAGAATATTTATACTCATTGGCACTTCTAAATCCTAATTTTTTTTCCCAGTCTTTATGTTCTAAAACTGTTCTGGTCAGCAGCTATTTGGCATCCATTTTGTGTACAATTCTCCTTCAATGATATCATACACATAAGGATGGCTGGAGCAGCTCCACACGTTCCTATTATAATCGTGGTATTTACTAATAAATTGAAATTCCTTAAAAGAATCCTTATTGAAGTAAGTGTGATTTAAAGAAAATAACTTTGTCAGAAATTAAACCTGGAATCCATATTTTTTCAAATATTAATGATGAAGCTTTATTGTGATTTGTTGTTGTTGGCTTTGCTGTGATTTGTTATTATTGCAGGTTTAACGTCACTCTGGACAGCCAATTATGTCTGTGTTCTGAGGTAAAGACTAAAGTTTATATTGAAGTAGAAGCGATATATAGCAGGCAGTTTTCTTGACTTTTCTTTGTGGACATGACCAGACAAAAGTACAGTAGACCTCATGGAATCCACCCCAGGAAGGAAATAAATTCTATTTCAACTGGGTTGGCTCATTCAGTTGGCTGAATGGCTGGCTTGCCATGCAGAGTGACTCCAAAAGCGTGTCCAAATTCCTGTCCCAAATAAGGAAACTTTGAAGACTCCACCTTCTGAACTTCACTTGTTGCCTAAAGCCTGGTCATCCTCTGGTTAAACTCATCTCCAGTCATCTCCCTGTCCAATAAAAGAGCAGCCTCTGGGACTATGGTAACTTTCACTTTCTAAAATTGTTCTGAAAACATTGAAAGGGCAATTTCAGTCGAGGACAATGATTTGGTTAATGACATGACAATGGTTAGGAACAGCATCACAGAGAACAAAATAATGGCAATAAAGTAGAATACCGAAATGTCATTGTTCTCCCCAATGTCTTGTTGAAATTGTTTCTACTTTCCTCCATACGGAACCTTTGACTATTCTTTGGGAGTCACTGGTAAGGGCCAGAATTTCTTACCTATCCATAATTGCTTTTGAGACTGTGATGGTTTGCTGCCTTCTTAATCTCTGCAGTCCATGCAGTGTCAGTACAAGAAGTTCTTCTGTAACGCGATGGTTTTGTTCTTGTGCAACCCTGCATTATAGAAAATTCAGGCTTTAGAAACACTGCTTAAAGTGTTGGTGATGCAATCATGTTTTTAAAGTTTGTGCTTTAGAAACAATGTCCCCAATTCATCAATCGTGTTACAGCAAATTTGTGTCAATGAAATGCACACTATAGCAGAATGATCTGTACACTCAGAGTGCTGTTAGGGAGGGAGCTCCAGCATTTTCCTTCAGCAGCAGTAAAAAGATGGCAATCTTGGAATCTTGGCTGACAGAGTGAGGAATCTTGTCCACCAGCTGGACAGCTGGTAAGAGACCCACACTCCCCTCACATTGAAGTCCTAATGATTCTAACATTTAGCCCTCCCTGTGCACGAATGTTCCCATGCATCTGTTGCTCTTGTCATTAGGTAATTAAAGTCATGAGTTTCAAAGATGCTATCAATGGAGCATTGGTGAATTGCTGCAGTACATCTTATAAATGATATACACTGCTTTCACAGTATGGTGGTGGTGGAGGAAGTGAAAATTGAGGTGCTAGATTGAGTACTAATGAAAAGGGCTGTTTTGTCCTGGATGCTGATAAGTTTCTTAAATGTTGGTGGACCTGTACTCATGCAGGCTGCTGGACAGCATTCCATTACACTCCTGACTTGTGCCTTGTAGATGCTGGACAGACATTGGCGATGGGAGGTGAGTTACCCACTGCAGAATTCCCAGTCTTGGGCTTGCTCTTATAGTTGTAGTGTTTATATGGCAGATCCAGTTCAGTCAATGGTAATCCCCAGCTGCATGATAGTGGCAATTTCAATCATGGTAAATGTCATTGAATGTGTTGAGGAGATGCACACATTCTCTCATTGGAGATGATAAATGCCTGGCACTTGTATGGTATGCATGTCACTTGCCACATATCAGTACAGTTCTAAATTTTGTTCAGAACTTGCTGCATATGGACACAGGCTGCTTCAGTATCTCAGGAGTTGGGAATAGTGCTGAGCATCGTACAATCATCAATGAGCACACTTTTGATGATAGAGGGAAGGTACTTGATGAAGATGGTTGTGTCTAGGACATTACCCTGAGGAAATCCTGCAGAGGTGTCCCAAGGATGAGACAACTGACCTCTAACAATCACAACCATCTTCCTTTGTGCTAAATATGACACCAACCCGCAAAGAGTTACCAGTTTCGTCTCCTCTCTCAAATTCATCTGTTTCTTCCATGTTTGGCCAAAGTTGTGAAGGGATCAAAAGCTGAGTGAACCTGACAGAACCCAAAAAGAGCCGCAGTGAGCAGTTTCTATGAGTAGATGTCATAAAATAGCACTGTTGATGACACTTTTGATCACTGTTCTTTTGATCAAGGGGAGACTGACACGACAATAATTAGCTGGGTGGATCTCTCCCACATTTTGTGGACATCTCACACTAGGGGTAGATGCAAATACCGTAGCTGTACTGGAAGAGCATGGTTAAGGATACAGTTATTGTTGGGGCACATTTTCAATGCTGTTGCTGGGCTTTTTGTATGACACTTAGCTTTAGCAGAATCTGGTGCTTCATTGACATTATATGAAGTGAATTGAATTGGCTGAAGACCAATATCTGTGCTTCTCCAGACCTCAGAAGATGGTGAATCCATCATTTCCTTGGCACTCTGTTTAAAGATGATTGCAATGCTTCATCCTTGTCTTTTGTTGGGCTTCCTCATGATTAAGGGTGGGAATATTTTTGAAGATTTCTCATGCTAATTGTTTAATTGTCAAACTAAAAACCACATGGTTATGCATTTACTTGATTCTAGATTCATATTCATGAAACACAACTTATTTGGAATGAGAAGCGAAAGATCTGCGGATGCTGTAAATCAGAAACAAAAACAGAAGTTGCTAGAAAAGCTCAGCAGGTCTGGCAGCATCTGTGAAGAGAAATCAGTGTTAACCAAAAGGGTTAAATCAAAGGGTCCAGTGACCCTTCCTCAGTTCTTGTTTTGGTTCCTTGGAATGAGAGGAGGCACCACTTTGTATGAAGTGCTGATGTACTTCATACCATGAACCATGGTACCATGTACCATGAGCTTTGGCTTTAGATTTTGTTTTATATGCCCTTACCTGTTTTACTGGAAATTTCACTTTAAATTACAGTTATTCTTTCTCTTTATTAAAATTGTCTGTTGCTGTGATGCTTCTTGGCCACAAGTAATGCTACTTACTTCAGTCCTTTACTCTTTACAATATTCATTCCTACAAATCTCAGAAAAAGAAGTTAAGGATCTCATTGGTGACCCCCAATCCAACTCCATCTTCACTGTCTTTCTATCTTTACTGAAAATCAAAGGGGCTCCAGGGTAAAGTGCTTAAGCCAGATGTACTTTCTCCATTTACCCTAGCACCTGGCTTCAACTCTGTTGAAAATTCTGTGAATTGTTTTGGAGCAGTCTACCACTGAGCAATGTGACAAGACAATCAATGTAAATGGATTACAAGGACAATTTCACTTTGTTATCTAAAATGTGGTAGTAAACAGATGAATCATTTTTAAATGAGTCTACTTTTGCCTGAGCTCTACCCTCCTTGACTTTTGAACAGCCCTTGGATTGGTCTGATTCCAAATCAGGTGGGAGTCTTGTTAAAATGTTTAAATTGGAGGCTTTGCATAGGACATTGCACAAAGGTCTTTAAGGGGTTTAAATACAGAATTGCCAGAAACATTGCACTAAATTTTCTGACTCAACAAAAATTTCTCCATATTCTGCCAACCATACACTGCCATTCCCTCCACCCACACTTCTAGGAGGAAGAAACCAACCAATATGAGTTGCCCAGCCACTCCATCATGGCATTTTCTCTGTGGTACACAAGATTCATAGAATGCCTGCAGCACTGAATAGTATAATTAAACTTGTGCTCACTCCAAATCTCTGCAAGACCTACCCAGCTAGTTCTATTCCACTGCCTTTGTCTGTAGCCTTTCATTTTCTTTCTCCTTAGATAATTACCCAATTTTCCTTTGAACTCCATGATTGAATTTGCCTTCACAACATTCTCAGTGTCCATATTTGAATCAGTCCTTGTGTATAAAGATTTTTCTTTTTATTACTCCAGCTCTTTAGTGAGTCAATTTAATTTTTTTTTGTTTCTAGACCCTTCCCTCTTTAGGATCAGTAACACCTCCACCCATCCTAGCTACTTTGTCAGATTCCTCAGGATTTTGAAAACCTCAAAAGCTCTTTGAAAAGCTCTTTTCAATCTGCTCAATCACTCCAGCTTTGCTAATCTACCCACATAGCTGAAGTTTCTCAATTCTGGAAATGTTCTCATAAAACTTTTCTTCATCATCTTGAATGCCTTCACATTCTTCCTAAAGTGCAGTGCTCAGAATTAGACACAGCTCCATTTGAAACTGAACATAAAGTATCTCATAAAGATTCAAAATAATTTCCTTTCTTTCACATATCATGCCTCTGCTAGGTGTTTAATTCACTGTTTTCTCAACGTGTCCTACCATTGTGAATGACTTGTTCATAAACTTCTCCCCACTTCTGCTCCAAACACCTCACATTTTCTTGAGAACTATACACTTTATTTTTTATGGAATTCTCTTGTTTTTTTTAACCAAAATGAATCATTTGACACTTTTTGCTCTAAATGTTATCTGCTGAGTGTCTGCATTAGCCTATATTATCTTGGATTCTACGACAATTTGTCTCACAGTTCACCGTGCCTTAAAGTTTGTGTCATATGCAACTTTTGAAATTGTGCCCTACTTACTCAAGTTATTGTTATTAGTGAAGAAAAACCGGGATCCTAATAATGACCCATGGGAATCCCCACTATATACCATCCTTCAATCAAAATACAACTATTCATCATTGTTTTCTGTTTCCAGTCATTCACTGAACTTCATGCTGCCACAGTCCCCTTTATGCTGTTGTGGGGAACATCACCAGCCTTCGAGTCAGAGTGGGGGTTCATCAACAGAGCTTATTGTACAAGGAAATATCGGAGCTCCAGGGAGGGAAAGATACCAACAGCACAGTGGTCAGCTGTGAGTCTTCTCTCAACGTTGAACATATGTCAAGATACTTTCATACATTTTGTGATATAATAGGTCAGTAATGAGGTTACTGTCTTTGTAACATAGTTTTTTTGTTGTAAACATTGCAGAATCATTGATAGTTTCGATGCAGTCATTGTCAGTTTCAGTGCAGCCTTTGTTAATTTCAGCACGATCGTTGTCAGTTTCAGTGCAGACATTGTTAGTTTCAATGTCTGCATGGAAGTCCATTGCTGTAGTAGTGGATGATAATCGCTCTTCCTAAGAAGGACAACAACTGCAGCCCTGGCTGCTAGCACTTTATATTGAGTCCATATCAAATTGTTGGCTGGACCCAGACACTTCGGCAGGCAGTATACGCTACTCATGTGTATTCTCTCCCCCACCCGCCTTAAGATAATCAACTAGGTTGTGAGTGCAGTGTACTGGCGTTCTGGTGGGCTGAGGCCTTATCTGTGTTTGCTCTGCTGTCTCTCTCCATATTGTGGTCTGGCGGCCATTTTTTGTGTCAAGTGGCCAACTTAGGGCCCAGCAGCCATCTTGTGTGTCTGTATGCCGAGTGTCACCCTACCCCGTGCCATGTCCCACTTCAATGCCATGGTCATTGGATTTGCTGACAAGGCTGTTAATTAAATGCCTTTGGAATTCCAAGGACACAAGATCAAGTGCATTATTCTCATAACTCTCTCTGTTACTTCATTAAAAACCTCAGTCAATTAATTAAACACTATCTGTCCTCAACAAGTAGTATTGGCTTTCTTTATTTAAACTGCATTTAAGTGGCTGTCAATTTTGTCTCGGATTTGCAAATTTACCTACTTTAGGTATAGTCAGACGTTTTAATACCTTGCCTTTGTCAATTTTAGCATATTAAATGTTTCACCTCCTGTTTCATTGCAAAGTTATCAGTATTATTTTGCTTATTAAAGACAGTTGCAAAATATTCATTTAGTACCTCTCTAATGCAGTCTGTATTCATGCATATATACCCTTTTGATCTCAGATTCTTTTGACCTTCTGTTACCACCCTTTTACTCTTTCTATGCCCATAGAAGACTTTTGAATTCCTTTTTAATGATGGCTGCTACTCTCAAACATTCTTCTTATTGCTCTTATTTCTTTGTTTTCCTTCCCTATGTAATGTCAACTTGATGTCTGTCATGGACACTTTTTCTGCTTCATCTTACTCTCTACCTCTTTCATCTTCAGCACAGAGATTACCACTCAAGAGAATTTAGATGGTCAGATTTTCTGTGCTGTATGACAGTGGCACAGTGGTTAGCACTGCTGCCTCACAGCACCAGAGATCCAGGTTCAATTCCTGCCTCAGGTGACTGTATGTGTGGAGTTTGCGCATTCTCCCTGTCTGCGTGGGTTTCCTCCGGGTGCTCTGGTTTCCTCCCATAGTCCAAAAATGTGCAGGTTATGTGAATTGGCCAAGTTAAATTGCCCATAGTGTTAGATGAAGGGGTAAATGTAGGGGAATGGGTCTGGGTGAGTTGCGCTTCGGCAGGTCGGTGTGGACTTGTTGGGCTGAAGGACGTATTTCCACACTGTAAGTAATCTAATCTAATCAAAGAAAGAGATGGCCACTCTGTCAGGAGATGTTAGAAAAAAACTATCTTTGGCTGAAGCACTTAGGAGTTAAGACCTCAGGTGCCAAAACCACAATTATTTGCAAACATTGCTATTTTGTGGAAGCAATTAGACATGACTTCCATATATGTATATATGACTGAGAAGATGAATAACTCAGAGGAATTTAATAGCCACTTCTAAAATACATTACAGGATGTTTCTGACAATATACAAAACACCTCAGAGACGATAACATCTTAAGAGATACCCATAGCATAAAGAAGGACTTTAATGGACAGCGGTGGCTTTTAAGAACAGTTATGGTGCATTGAACAGAACATTTTCACTGCCTTTCCAAGAACAGATGAGAATTATTCATCTGTGATGAGAATACTCGCAACTACCCTGAGTATGTCCAAAATACTGGTGTGTAATCAAGAATAGGCAGAAATTGTCTCTTTGAAGAGTGTCTGCAACATTAAGACCCCTTTCGATGCCATCACAGGCAGAAACAGATGAGGTAGCTATCTGCCAGGTTTCCATGGAGAACACATAGATTTGTGATGGAAACCATCTTCTCTGTCTCCTGGGCAGTGATCTGGATGTTCTAGCAGCTGCTTTCACCACACTGAGTGATGGGATGCCTTACTAGTCCCATACACTTTCTACTGCAGAGTGAGGGGGGTTAATAAATGCTGCATTAGTCTGAGAAACAGTAGTGACATTCTTGTCACAATGATCTCCTGTTGTTGAGGGTTCCCTCAGTTTGTTCAACAATCTGCACAGGAGCAACACCCATGCACCATACAGTGTTAGAGACAGTGATGTCCTGAAGAATTGTGTCTTTGCATCTGTTCCTTCAACAATTTGAAATCATTCAAGATAATCTTCCGCAGATCAAATCCCAGGATCTCTATAATAGGAAATTCAGCTTTCATGTCAGATGCTCCAAATGTGCACTGGTATTGACAGCCTTGCAGTTGCTATGTGCCACATGTTGAACAATTGCCTCTTTTAGTAATTATGCATGACGAAGCTTCTTCTTTGCAAAGAAGAGCAGCAGAGTTCTCTCGGTGTCCTTGCTAACACTTGTCCCGAGAAAAGGTAAAAATCTGTCCAGGTATTTCATTACTATTTAGAACATAGAACATAGATAGAACATAGAACAATACAGCACAGAACAGGCCCTTCGGCCCACGATGTTGTGCCGAACATTTGTCTTAGCTTAAGTACTATCCATGTACCTATCTAACTGCCGCTTAAAGGTCACCAATGTTCTGACTCTGCCACTCCCACTGGCAGCGCATTCCATGCCCCACCACTCTCTGGGTAAAGAACCTACCCCTGACATCCCCCCTATACCTTTCACCCTTCACCTTTTTTATGTCCCCTTGTAACACTCTGTTGTACCCGGGGAAAAAGTCTCTGACTGTCTACTCTATCTATTCCCATCATCTTATTATAAACCTCAATCAAGTCACCCCTCATCCTTCGCCGTTCCAATGCGAAAAGGCCTAGCACTCTCAACCTATCCTC